>NC_084492.1:23577260-23817260 GCF_030035675.1 Rhineura floridana | reverse complement strand
ATGATGATTTCCAAGGGCCCACGGCCTGTGTACTGAAATAAAAACAAAGGATGTAAACAGGATACGTAATGAAGACACACACTGAAATTGTGCTAGATGGCATAACTTTTATATGAACGTGGGCCTGCATGTCTTAATCACTTTAATCTGTAGATTAATCAACTAAAGCTTTAGTTGATTAATAAGCAGGGGCATTTGTAAACTGGTGGGACTGAGAATTAAGGACACTTTGTTTTCTTGTGGAAATTTTGGTGCTGGGGTGTAATTGTAACAGAAAGTAATAATATTAAAGGTGGCCTCATTTCATTCAACAATAATCGATAGCTTCACTCTTTCTTCAGTGTCTTAAAAAGGCAGCTATTTGGAGGTTTTGATTATGTAAATGCAATCAATTTGATTTAATAATCACAAGGCAGGTGATTAATAAACTAACAGTACAAACCTATGCATGTTTACTCAGAAATAAGCTCCAAAAAATAAAATGGCATTTACTCTCTGGTAAGTGGGTTTAGGTTTGCAGCCTAAAAATGTGGAACATGGGATTAACTGGAGCTTGCTTCCTCTTGTCCTGTTTGCCATGGCATAGACAAGTGAAGATGCTTGCTGCCAGGTCCACAGTGAGACATTGTATGATGAAGAACCTAAAAGGGTAGGGAACTATTGCACAAAAACCAGAACATTATAGATAGCATACTACGTTTGAAGTCATTCAGTTGCATACCCCCAAAAATAATGTATATATGTAAGATCCCCATTCTCATAGAGGATCACTTCTTTTTTGCTGGGGACTAGACGCTCTCATCTGTGTCCTGCAAGCTGTATTTGTTTATTCTATAATAGTCTATCTTCTGCTGATTTAAATGCCAAGAGACTGATTGTCCCCTTGCTTAAAGCAGCATTATGGACTCTTTGACCCTCTAGATCAGGGGTTCTTAACTGGTAGTCCAATTTTCGTAAGGCTTTTTAAAAGAAAAAATGGCAAATTGATGAGGAAACAGGACTTAGGGGTGAACACATGTAAAAGCGACAGAAGCCAGAATTTCAATCCTTCCCAATATCCTAGCTGTCAGAAATGGCTCTAATTTTCAAAAGGTTCCACATATGCAGCTTTCAGCCCACTTCCATTAACTTTATTCTGTGTGAAAATGCTTACTGTAGTACTGCAAATGCTCTTTCCCCTAAAATCAGTTCTGAGACAGAAAACAATCTATTGAAGACTTTTGCAGCTGGTTTTTGAACCACTTATAAAAGACAACACAGAGGCAAAGAGAAAAAAATTAACCCCTGTGGCTCTATTAGGAGCAGTGTAATAAATGTGCATTTAAAAGATCTATAAACACATATTTATCTGCAAAATGTTCTTGCATAAAACTGTTATTGAAAAGGCTTTCATTTTATCTTTGCGTTATTGTAATTTTATTGAATTGCTTATTCATTCTTTGATATTGTGTTTTAATGATATTATAAATCTGTTTTATGTCTGATAGGAGCCTCATTGTAAACTGATGTAACAGATAATATGGCAATTCACCATAAAAATTCTTAAACCAAAAAAAGGGGGGGAAGGAAGGAAGGAAGCAAGCAAGGAAGGAAGAGAGAAAGAAAGAAAAAATGCAGATCAGAACGCAAAGAAGCACTTTAATTCATTCTGGATTTCTTTTCATTTTATTTTTTAATTATTTTTCATGTGCTAGTTGCCATCTGTTGATAAAAGATGGTTGTAGAAATTCACCATATCCTACACAATGGAGCTACCCCTCCTCCTTACAATTCTATTCATAAAAAAAAAGTATAAAAGCATCACACCTCTCAACACTAAAGATCATTAGCTGGTTCATTGTACAAACTGATTTAAATGAGGCACTTTTGGAGTGAAACCTTTTTACCCCCTGTAAAATGCTTATTTGGTTTTTTTTTATTTTAGTTTCATGAATAATGAAAGGCAAAAAAATCATCTTCTACTATGTCTCCTATTATTCTGATTCTTTTATTTAAAACAATGAAAAACAATTACAATAAAAGATACTATCAACATATAGTGCAATTATGTTATAAACCAGCCATTGCTCTCCTCAGAAACTTAGCAGGAAGTTCATTCAATAAAAGCATGTACGCCTGCCAAATCTAAATAATAAAAACTCTATTAACAGGAGCCCATTATGAAGGAAAGCATATGACCTGGGCACCAGTATTTGACAGGTGGCCAATCCTGTTAAGTACACTTTAAATATGGAAGTGTATTTGGAATCACTACAGTTGACTTACACAGCTTGCAAGTTGACTTGCATTCCGCCAACTCTTACTGCCATAGTTACACTCATTCTGCTATTAGCTGTTAGATAAAGAGTTTTGGCCAAGATCCAAATAACCGTGCAAGTATCCCATGCGCCAAGGTTGCTTTGGACTTTCATTTCTCTAAGAGAGGTCTCTCCCCCCCTTTGCATACCATATGAGTATTTTTTGAAACAGATGAGAGTTCCAAAGGCCGTTTTACAATCTGAAGATCATTTATTTTTAAAAGTAGTGTGATATTGCTATATGGAGGCTTGGTACCTGATATACTTTTAACTGAAGATGCCGAGTGTTGAGCCTAAGACCTGTGCATGCAATTTACCTATGCATGAATTATAGTCTGTCCACTAAAAACACACACACACCTTTCTGAAACGTTTGCATTTCAAGAAAGCTCAGGGAGAGACAGAAGTCTGTGCAGGTTGCACACCGTTTGAAACTCACCCCGTTACGGGCAATGTACTTGGAACTAGGGATGCCCATTTTGGTTCTCTCAGTCTTTCCCATCTTAAACTCAGCTCTCTACATTTCTACAGCAATTTGTGCTTTTTTAAAGCAAAAATCCTCATGAATTCTCCAGCATTTTAGTGTGATTTTCTAATAAACATATTTTTGAAGGCAGTTTTGACTAACGCAGACATTTTTGCAAGAAATTTCTCATCTTATAATTCATTTTTGTATCTATTTTCACTCATATATTCATTTTTATGCATGCTTTCCTCTAGCGTATGCATTTTTGTAAACTTTTTTCATTGGCGAACTGCATTGTAGAGTTCAAATGCATTCAAATGTAAAAGGATGGCTATGTTTCGGTTTCCCATATCATTTTGGAAAGTGCAAATTTGATAGATTTGGCTTGAAATGCAAACTGAACCAAATTTCTCACCCATTCCAACTTGGCACCCATTTTCAGCTCAGATTCTCAACAGCTGCACTTGCTGCACTTACAATTAAGCCAGGCAAAGGTTTACCTACGCTGCGGTTTTAAAGTGTTAGATTTCTCTATTCACATTTGGAAAAATGCAGCAAGGATAGGCACCATAAAATGGCTTAGAAAACCTGCCTGGGAAACCCAGAAAAGACATTCAGAGGCATAAAGGCCAGGTGCAAACATGACAGATATATAGTCCAGAGTTCCCTGTACGATTCTCTCACTTAATGCATTTAATATTTGCCTTATAAAGAGTTTAGGAGTCTGCCTAGAATCTCTACATGCCTTCTAATGCCAATGAAATGTACCAGCAAATGTAGACCATTGTACAGTGTGGCTCCTCTATTTCTCCCTTTTTGTATCAGCCCATCCACTCTTTTTTTTGTGTGTGGCTGAATCAGAAATAAACTGTGTCTGAATACATCTGTGGACTTCAACATGCCAAAAGACTGTCCTAGGTTTTTGTGTGGGGTTGTTTCTTGCCTGACAACCCTCAATAAACCTTCTGTATAACCTCTTGAAAGAATGTGCCATTGCACAGGCCAGCCATATGGAAGCTGCAGACAGTTAGATGAATTACTGCACCACAAAAAATTGGGTGGAGGCGGGTAAAATAGGTAACATCAAATAAATTTGGCTGCACGGGAAAATCTCATTTTTTCAGGAAACAGAGGACTTGAAGGCAACAAAGTAAAGCAGAGGCCAAAATAAATGGACAGGTCAGTCCGTGCACACACACACACAGCAAGTAGGATGAGCAAATATGCAGATTATATGAATTTCCATATTTACTCATTTTTGTTTCATATTGGCCTGGATCAGACTTCTCCACTGATGTAAATGAAGATCACTGTGTGGACATGAAGTGTATACTTCAGAGCGCACACAGATTTCTAGACTGAGGCACTTGTGCTTACTCTAGGGCAGTCTTGATCTGAATTTGATGAGGTCTGCATGTCATTCAAAGCATCTAATGGCAAAGAGAGGCCAGGTTGTGTGGTATGCCTTATTTCCTCAAAGGTGCAGAACAAAACAGAAGACAGTTCCTCGACATGGCACTATTTTTCTTTTAAAGAAGGCATCAGTCTTGATGTTGCATAGGCAATAGTTCGGGATTACCAGTTATTATAGAAGCTTGGAAGTTGGGATCATAGCAAAAGCAGCATGGAAACTACTATTCTCACATGATTATTTAGCAACACATAAGAACATGAGAAGAGCTTGCTGGATCAGGCCAATGGCCCATCTAGTGCAAAGTCCTGTTCTCACAGTGGCCAATTAGGTGCCTATGGGAAGCCCACATGCAGGACCTGAGTGCAAGAGCGCTCTCCAACAATGCTCTTCATCACCATCAGAACCCACACTGGGCATCTGGATTTGGAATGCTTATGTGAATGTGAAACTGAAATCCTAACTTGTTCTACGTCCAATTTTTTTCCTGTCCATCGAGTCTTTTCTTGCATCGGAGAAATTCCCTCACTTCTTGAAATGGACTGAAGCTTAGTTATTTGTTATCTGCTTATCTCTGTCTTTTGGCTTATATTTCAGACAGAGATCTTCTGTCATTGACTCCTTTTGCCTTTATGCAGTTTCACTGGCCCATCCATTTGGTTTTTACAAATAAAATAAAATAAATAAAATAAACCCTAACCCAGAGGTCACCTTCAGTGGAGCTTCCAGAAGATAGCCCAGAATCCGAACTTTCATTTTTTAAAAAAGTCTCTGGTTCTCCTAGAAAGAAAGTTGTACAGAGAAATGTGCAGGTACCCTTCTAAGCAATGTACGTGAAATGAGCCAGCCTGGTTGCTCTTGCCTGGCAGTGTTATTGGCTAATGAGTGAAGTCAGAGCTGTGAATGATAAGTGAGTTGTTTTGACACCAGGCAATAGGAATCCCTGGGCTCCTAAAAAGCTGCTGTTTCCCTTTCCCTTTCAGTGCACCGTTCCTGCTTCTGTCTAATCATTGAAATCTCCATAGTTTGCCCTTCTTCTTTCCCCTAGGTACCAGGATGCATCTTTCCTGTACTGGGTTTGCCTGAGATCAGGTAATGCCTAGAAGTTATTTTCTGCAAATACTACTACACAATAAATGTGGGCGAATGTTAAAGAAGCCTCACCCCTCCCTCCCAAAAAAAGGCAAATGTGAAAACTTTGCAGAGAGACTTAGGCATGTCTCCTGCTATGTAGGATCTAAAGACCAGGGACTCATTAAGACTTCACTGTTAACTTACACTACAATGATACACATGTCTACTCAGTAGTAATTCTATTTTTATTTAAATGGGGCTTACTTCCAGGTAAGTGGGTACCGGATGGTAGCCTAGGCTGTGGGTTAGGATTGGCATTGGAGAAAAACAGGGTTCTTGTGCCTTTAAAAGTTGTATGGCAGGCAGAACGTCAACAGATCAAGCCTTTTCTAGTATGGAAACACAATTATTGGAAAAGCTTCACCATGACTGCTGTCTAATTTTGTCTTGTGTCATGCCCCATGGCAGCCATTTTGTGTTAATTCTGTGCCCCCATGGCAGCTATTTTGACTGGCACCTCCAGCACTGGTCCAAAAAAGGTTGGTGACCCTTGCCCTAACCCTTCACAGTTAGGTCCCTTGCCTGATCCTACTTTTACAACTTACAGCAAGGGAAAAGGAACCCCAGCCAACCTTTAATATGATCACAGATGAAGCTCACAGGATAACTTTGGGTCATCCACAGTCTTTCAACCAAACCTACCTCACAGGGTTGTCGGTGTTGTGAAGAGCAGGGGGACAAGTTCATGTACACAGCTTGAACTTCTTGAGGGAACAAAAGAGAGTCAAATATGAAGGACAAATTCTATGAAAGCACATGCACAAGCACCCAGAACAAAGTGAACGTTCGATTCTACAATTACATGGAGAGTCTGTCACTAAATTCACAAATAAAAAGCGATGCCGTCTTATACCAAAGAGATGGTTATACAACAAAGGAACTATTACTCTGATAGGAAACTTTTTCTTTGTTCCAAGCCATTGTTAACATTTGTACAAGTCACTGATAAACAAACAAATAACAAGTCCCATCACTGATTGCTATTGAACTGGTTAGTAGACAACTTTATGAAATCTTAGGCAATGCATCATGGGATAATATCCAGCATGCAACTTATCTAGACAGGTCCACAGCATAGTCTCTGACCAGTCAAAGCAAACTAATTTACATAAGTACCTAAAATAGCTAAAAATCTCCAACAGATCCAAACTGGATATTTTCTGGAATTTTATTCACTGAACTCATGGTAGGTGCAGAACCAAATACACCCTACTGATCCAGCAGATCTGGGAAAATAAGCTTTCATCTAGCATTTGTGAGCATTAATAAGCAGCTGTTCCACATTGAGATCAATGAAAGATGGGGTGTTGGGGAATGGAATTAAAACAAGTATTGAAATATGTTCTATTAGAATATTGTAGAAATTAAGTTTGAAAACTCAACAGCATATATACAGTAGGAGTGGCAGCACTAGCAAAAATATAACACGATGGGGATAGGGCTCTTAAAAGAGCCAGAAAATATTATTACTATGTATCTTCAAATGTACTGGCCCTCTGACTGTAGACCCACATTTCACAAAATTTACCACCAGAACCCTTAACTTTTCTTGGATCTGCCCAATGTGAGAGTTTCTGAGGTCAACAATGTGTAAAATCACATTCATCCGATATGTGGATGTTTCCAATAAGTGGCAAGTAAGTGAATGAATTTACTGGAAATTTGGGGGTGAGTTCAACCATCCGTGCATTGCATGATTACCATCTTGCTTCATGTTTCCTGGTTTAACACACTATGAAATTAACCTCAAACCTTGACACATTTAAGCCAGTTCAGTGTCGACAATGGCAAGGCTGTTTCTCACTTATCAAAAATAAAGTAAGCCCACTGGTTAAACAAACACACACCTCTTTAATCTTTATGACTTCAAAATGAATACGTAAAACACTTGACTGCAGTCTGCTTTCAAAATTGGGGCCCTGATCTAATACATATGCAAACAAATACCATGCACTAAGTACTTCATTGTTAATGGAATTTTGTGCTTGAAAAATTGCTTGTGCTAATACCAGTGACTCAGTGTGTTGGGAAAGTTTTTGAATGCTACATGCACACCAGCACTGAACACCAAAACTATGCTGCATCCAACGGTGATTCCCGCTAAAGTTATAACATACAGTCAGCTCACATAGCTGTAACAGCGGCAACTCACCCACTAAATAATTTGATTTTTTAAATTTCATGTAAGAAATTTTTTATGATGCTGCTTAGGACCAAGGTCCTTTCAGAGCATCTCAGATTCTAAAATGTTAATAAAATACAATAAGATGACACCAATATCAATGTAATCATTTTTTTTAAAAAAAAGGATATACCAATTAGAAATGTTTAAAAGCTAGAAGTTTACAGAACAGCATATATTATAATTATAGGCAGTATACATCGTCAGATACCATGAGATCAGTATGATGTCCTCATTCATGAAAGGGCATAAAGAGAAGTTTTTGCCCTCTTTCATAATACTAAAATACAGGGTCATGCAATGAAACTAGAACTCCTGGTCATCTATGATTGGCAGTAGATATTAAGGATGGAAAGATCTGTCAGTTTTGGTTATCTCAGCTTCTCATATTTCCTATCTTAAATTCATTTCACATTTCTGCAGCAATTTGTGATTTTTTTAAAAAAAATCCTCATGAAAATTTTCAAGTGTGAATTTCTCCTGATAAACACATTTTTGCAGACATATTTTTGACTAAAGGAAAAGGTGTCCCCGCACTTGTAGTGCAAGTCATTTCCGACTCTTAGGGTGATGTCTTGCAACGTTTACTAGGCAGACCATTTATATGGGGTGGGATTGCCAGTTCCTTCCCCGGCCTTTCTTTACCCCCCAGCATGTGCCGGGTAATCATTTTACCGACCACGGATGGATGGAAGGCTGAGTGGACCTCGACCCCTTTTACCGGAGATTCGACTTCCTCCTTCCGTCGGAATCAAACTGTGGCCGTGAGCAGAGCTTCGGCTGCGTTACCGCCGCTTACCACTCTGCGCCATGGAGGATCTCTACCATTGACTAATGTACACATTCTGCAACCAATTTTTCATCATATAATGCATTTTTGCATGTTATTTTCACTCATATATTCATTTTTATGCACACTTTCCCCTAACATATGCATTTTTGTATAAACATTGATTGGTTGGTGAATTGCATCACAAAATTCAAATAAGTGTGAATTTCAAAGGATGGCTGCGTTTTGGTTCTCATATTGTTTCAGTAAATGCAGATTTGATGGATTTGCCTTGAAATGCAAGCTGAATCGAAATTCTTGCTCATCCCTATAGTAGATACAGAATGGAAGCACTACTTTCACCCAATACATAATTAATGCATGAAAACTCCTGCCACAAGTTGTGGTGATGGCCAGTAGTTTAGACAGCTTTACAACAGAATTAGGCAGATTCATGAGGATAGATTTATCTATGCCTATTTGCCAGAGACAGTACTGTATGCTACTCACCATCAGTTGCTGGACCGCAACTGTGGGAGAGGGCTATTATCTTTGTGCCCTGCTTTTGGGTTTCCCAAAGGCATCTCATCAGACACAATGAAAAGCAGGATTCCTGATTATATGGACCTTGGTCTAACCTAACAGGGCTCTTGTTACATTCTCCTCTTCAAGTGCCATATGTCCTGACTGTACAGTAGTGGCAGTTGCTGACAGAGCTTGGAAAAGTTACTTTTTTAAACTACAGCTCCCATCAGCCCCAGCCAGCATGGCCACTGGATTGGGCTGATGGGAGTTGTAGTTCAAAAAAGTAACTTTTCCAAGCTCTGGTTGCTGAGCCCCATTTATTGACTGTGGAATGGACTTATGGGATGGCATGCACATGAATGCCCTTGGATTTTCATCAGTGCCTTTCAGCCCAATGAGTGAATAGTCTCCACTGAAGAGCATTGACCACAATCCAATACAGAGCTTGGAGACACTTATGCTCATATATTTCAATGAGCCAAAACATTGTGTTGGACTGTGGCCATTTTTTCCCCGGAGTCAACATCAGGTAGCAATATGAACATCCTGTGCTGAAAAATCTCTGTACCTGCAAGTAATCACTTGGCGCTATGGTGGCTATGCACTAGTGGAAAACACTTCTAACATGCCTACTCACTGCAACCCCCTGGAAAGCTGCTCCATATGGTGGGTGGGTGGGGCATCTGGAACTGTATAAGATACAGCCAAAGGGCTACAGCAGGTAGAGGAAAACCAACACAAACAGGGTGCCCTGCCTTAGGTGAGGGGAAGCAGTTCTTGCCAAGCCACCACTAGAAGCAACCCAATGAGTCTATGGATGTGTGAACACCTGCAACTGCCTTCATTGTCAATGTTAAATGCTGTGCTTATTGGAATGTGGTGTATCTCCAACACCATGATGCTGCAGACCCAGCTTGAAGCAAGAGTTTGGATCACAAGGTGAGAGAGATTCTTTGTTCAACTCAAAATCTGGTGTCTTCTGGATTAGGTGTAAGGTGTGGAAGTGGAAGAGGCACAGGTGACCACAACCCTCCCCCAGGCCCTTCCCATATAAGAGCTGCAGGGATACACAGGATCCCAACAGGGCCTATAGCTCATGTGGGTCTTGAAGAAAAAGGACTGCCTTTGTTGTCCAAATTCTAGACTGTGTAGCATCACAGTTGGGATCCATCACTGGCACAAGCTACCTGTTGCTCTCCCCCCCAAAAAAATCAAAAAGGTGAAATGATCAGTATCTCATGTGTTATCATATTTCTTATCGCACTTCATCAAAGGAAAACATACATTGATGAGACAGAAGTTGTTTGCATGTCAAGTTCTTAATGCAAATATAAAAGGCTGGAGCATGCAAGCTTCCCTCAAGATTCCACATTTAATGCTTCCCCTTTGCCCTCCCCCACTCTCAGTGTTCCTCTGCTGCAATTTTGCCAAAAAGAGAAAAAGCAGAGAGAGGGGAAAAAAAAACCTTACTGGAAATCTTTGCCAAGCTAATGGGCACTGTCAAAATAAACCGATTTCCCTTATAATAAACTAATTGTTTTTCAAATTTGCTATTCACATTAATAAAAATAGGTGAATTGTTTTGACTACATTAATTAATGCTGACTAAATTAGACTGTGAATTATTCAAGGCAAGAAACAGATTCCTGGGCTGTTTCTTTCTTTCTTTCATTCCTGGAGTACTTCATCCACTGGGACCCTCCATGGTGAGGAGGAGGAGGAAGAGGAAGGGGGTAGAGTAATGGTCAGTAATACAATTAACTAACAATGGATATAATCTTCCTCAGCGGAAGTAAAGCCTAAGGAATATATAACTGCATTGGCTCACCTTCTTGTTTTATTTATCATGTTTACAGCCTCTCCTACAAGGCCCTCATGGGAGCATACATAGTTTCCCTCCTCTCCTGTTTACCCTCAAAACAACCCTGTGAGGTAGGCTAGGTTGATAGACAGTGATTGGTCATAGAATCATAGAGTTGGAAGGGGCCTCTAAGGCCATCGAGTCCAACCCCCTGCTCAATGCAAGAATCCAAATTAAAGCATCCCCAACAGGTGGCTGTCTGGCTGCCTCTTGAAGGCCTCCAATGTTGGAGAGCCCACCACCTCCCTAGGTGGTCCGAAGTCATCCAGTGTGCTTCATAACTGGGTTGGGGGTTTGAACCTGGGTCTTCCCGCTCCTAGGCTGTGTACACATGATGCATTTAAAGCATATCTACCCCCCCAAAAAAAAGAATACTGGAAAGTGTGGTTTGTTAATGGTGCTGGGAACTATAGCTCTATGAAAGGTAAACTACAGTTCCCAGGATTCTTTGGTATGGGTTTGGGGGAAAGTGCTTTAAACCTATGGTGTGTAGGCAGCCCTAGGTCAGCATCTTCATCACTACACTATCCTGTCTCTACCAGCAGTGTAGTAGTGGCAAATTCAGAAGTGCAGGGTCCCTTCATGATTGTCACACCACAGCCACTCACAGCCATGCCCCCTATTTCACTTTCCCTCATCTCCCTTGCTCTCCCTGAGTCCACACTCTACTACAACAGATGTTCCTAGGAGCCAATCAGCATGAAATGTGAGGCTGGGTGTTAGCTACTTTGAAGAGTCTTCTCAGTGGCTGGACTGCCTCCTCTCACTCTGATTGGCTCCAATCAGCATGAAAGGACAAGGACTCTTCTCAATGGCTGACACACTCCCTTTTGCTGATTGGCTCATACATAGGGACCTGGCTGAGACCCTGCTCCCTAAAAAGCAACAGGTCAATGTCCCCAGCAACCCCAGATGACTACACCCCTGATCTCTACTTACTACTGTCCTTCTCTTATCTCCCTGTCTGTCAACATGTATATTATGGCCTCCTTTGGGTCACAGCTTTGTCTTTTTTGCTCATGCTTCTTTACTACAGCAACCTGTTGAGCCTCCTGATGTTATTATTTAATTGCTGTGGGTCCTTCTGAATGTGGAATGGATCCCCCTCCTCCTCTGGTTATTGTCTTGGCTTTTCATTTTGCTGGCTTTAGGATTGCTCTGTTTATTATTTGGGTTTTGTTTTTAATTCTTGCATTTGGTGTTCATATTCTTAGCTGCCTTGAAGTCCGTTACATGCAATATATGCCTACATATGTAGATATACGCAGGGTATTCTGTAAAGAGCAGTAATAATATTTATTTATTTATTGCAATGAAAAAAATATTTTGGATGCTCTTGCTTGCGAGCAATGCAATGAAGTAAAGGGGAGGAAGTGTTTAATGTAAGAAGAGTATTTTGGTTGAGCAAAACTTATTGCCTTACACCTGTTTTTAGAGCTTGTGGAAAGGGGGGGGGAGGCAAATAGACTTGTATGCAGAAAACTCTGATAAATGCATTGATTTTGACATTTTAAAGCAAGGTAGAGTGAAGAAATCAGAGTTTTAGCAGGGATATTTCCCTCGAAGGAACAGTTTAGGAAAATGCTGATGAGATATCCCAATGCATTACTGCAATATCATCAATTACACGGGAAATGTAATTAACTATTTCTGATCCTTAAGCATTATTTACACAAAGCCCCAAAGAATAATCCCAGCCTTTTTCTCCTGTGCAAAATTCTGCATTATGGTCCTTTTTACAAGATGAGTTTTTCAGCAGCAATGCACGGGAACAGACTGCTGCAGCAATGACCTCTCCCTTTGGAATTCTCTCCTGTCTTTTGTACCTTTTGTAAGAGCAGTTTTGCATGCAGGAATCCAAACAAAAACTCTGTTTACAAATTGGGATGTGATAACTCCACAAGAAGAAGAGTATAATTCTATTAAAAGGCAATGCAAAGTTGGATAAGCTTGTCAAGATTTTTTTCAAAAAGTGATAAATATTACAATGCCTTCTCTTGCATTAAGAACCCTCTTGTACAATAGAGTTAAAACATTAAAAGCACATCCTGCAGTTAAGCCAGTTACTAAACAGTTCCCCGTCATTTTGGACCATTTTTAAAAAAAACTAGGTACCAAGTTTGTGCTCCTTTCTGGAAATCAGCTGCCTTTATTGTCTGCTCATCTGCTACATTTATTTCATCACATCTAGCAAACTCTTCTGTATCTTATTCCATTGTACAAGGACTGCGGAAGAAAGTATGCACAATTTTTGTGTGAGAGTAATCTCACTGCACTGATTTTTCCCCCCAAGAAAACACAGTTTTGGCAATAGAATTTTTTCAAATATGTTACCCAGATTTTATCATAAAGTTTTGGAAATGTTAGAAATAAAAACTGTATTTCAAATTTGCAACAGTTATCTACTTTCATGGGCATGCAGGAGCACCTGTAAAGTCTGCATTTTTCTGAAACGATGAGCCTGCAATATATTATCAAACGTCTGCCTTATTTGATCTAATACTATTAATAAACATGAAAGCTGTTGCACCTGTGAGAGAGTGGGAACGGGAACACAGAAGCATCTTTTAATTAAATATATTAATGGTAAATTATATTCCAGCAAGGGAATTTTAAGGTTTATGATTTTTTCTTCTAATTTGCTTCAGGCCAAATCTATGCCAATAACTTTTAACTGTTTATACATAAGAGTCAGATAACATTTTTCCCCATCTTGGCTAATTACTTTAGTTGCTTCTTAATGCTTTAGTTTGATATGTGCAGGCAGCAAGCAGAAAGCCTTCTCAAATGCCAAGTGGGCACACCCTTTTGTGTCTGAAAAGCGCCAACATCAATAGGGAAAGAACTCTCAATTACAGGTTGCATTTCAATGGGCAGAGACCACTTGATACAACTAGAGATACCAGAATCAACAAGGACTCTGTCAAGCCCAAACAGGTCAAAACCCTTGGGGGAATCATTCTCTGCTTACTGAGATGGAGGAACACACACAAGCACTCACACAATGACTTGATTTCCTGATGAACTGTATAGAAAGGGCCAATGACAGAACATTTGAGAACTTAACATGTAGATTTTGGAAAGTGTATGTTCTCTAATTTTAGATGCAATTTATAGACAATTTCTCTCTGTAGATGGGAACATCACATTTTCCTGCATTTTCATGGTGTCCAAATAAGTACTTCCCGAAGCAGCTCATGATGTGTTCATAGTGCTCTGAATTGTGACGTAATGTCTGGGTGACCGAAGCATTGTACATTATGGCCCCAAAGTCCTCCCGCTACATTTATCTCCTGTTCATTCTTAACACACCAATTAGGATGGCAAAATACCTGTGCCATTTAAAAACTATGAATTAGGGAACTTCGGGAGTCATGTGCATGCCTCCATTAACATTGAATGGAACAAGACAAAGCTTGAAATGACACATGTACCTACACACTACACACAATAGCAGCAGCAACATAAAAGTTTGTGTTTCTAGACTAAACACTTAGTGCTAGGAGAGCAACAGGAGGCAGTAGTAGACACATTCATCTATGTAACACCTATTCATTTTAAAAATGAGATTATGGATATATGAAAGAAGCAAACCACCTACAGATGTAGGTGAAGGACCATAGCTCAAGCAGCAGAGAACATGCTTAGCACACCAAAGGTTTCAGGTTCATTCCCTGGCATCTCCAGCTAAAAAAAAAAAAAAAAACAGATTCCAGGTTGAAGGTGATGGGGAAGATCACCCTGAAAACCTGGACAATCATTGTCAGTCAACCTAGACAATATTGGGCTTTAATTTATGGAGATGGGCATGCATGTTGACCAAGCCATGTCAATGAGCCACCTATTAGGTATGAAGGCTTTCAACCCTAAGAAGCAGCCATCTGCATTTCCCATGGGACCAAACAAGATCTGAATAAAATCTTCCAAATATGGCTTGAAAAATGATCTATTGAACAGTTCACAAAAATGTGTCACTTCTGTCAACATCAGTGTGTAAACACAAGGTATTGAAACACCAGCTCTTGGGGAAATGCCAGTGGTGGCTCATGAGAATGGTGAGCTGGACATTTGCTAGGGGTTAGCACAGAGCCCATATCCCCAATGCATCATTCCCACTTTGTGCAAAGCAGTCAAGAAGGTTAAAGGCAGTCACTGAGAATCTTCAGTTTGCATGCTCCATCATTTGTATGTAAAGTTGGCACATGGAGGGGACCTTCCTAGAGATGGGATTGCAAAATGGCACCCATACAGCCAGATAGGTTAATTTAGTTGAATTGTAAATATAAAGCAATTTGCTCCAACTGAGGTCAGAAGGACTTAAATCTAAATTGCTTCTTGGTCCATTCTAAATTAATTCAGTGGGTTCCTCACTTATCTGGCCTCATTTTTTGATGCTTAGCTTCAATATTAACCAATGAGAAAGGGCTTAACTGAGATGTGGAATGGAATGTTATTTTGTGAATGCTAATGACAAATGTTCACTCCAGTGGCAGCTGGTGACTCCATGTCAGAGGGGCAGTGGAATCCACCCCAGGTTTTAGCCTGAACTTTTAAGGAGCTGCCCAAGGTGGTGAACCTATTTTAGGAGTAGGTTTCAGAACCTTAGACAGCTCCCTCAAGGCTTCGACTAAACCCAAAGAGCAGATTTCACTGCCCTACTGATATAGAACCACCAGTCTTCACTGGTTCAATCCACTGTGATGGTGCATCCCAGGAGTTGACCATAAGATTTAATTCAGAGCCCAATTCAGCATTTCTTAAAAATCATGGTTTGTCTCTGACCAATTTGAAGGTGTCTTGATTTATTTTAGGAGTCTGCTTCATTCCCCTGCCTGGGGACCTCCATTTACTATTGTGAAGTTTTAAAAAATCCTTAGATGAAAAAAATGAAATAGATGAAATTTGCAAGCACAGCAGCATCTTCAGAGTGGATAATGCCTGCCAAATTACAGGGGGAAAGGTTTAGGGGGCTTTTGTGCTGGGCAGTGCTAAAATGTGGGATATTTGTCCCCCCAAAAGGGAACCATCTATAACTTTTTTAAAAACAAAATGGCCAGAATTGGATAAAATTTGCAGGCAAGTTCACCCCCTCTGAGGGCATCAAACTTGCCAAATGTCAGAAGGGTAGAAGATTTTTTTCTGCAAGGGCAGCTGTTATAGTTTTGGGGTGGGTGAAAAAGAATAACTTAATCACCCCTAGAGTTTTGTGGGGAATTAGTCTGAAAATTGCTGAGAGGTAACCTTGGGTAAGAAACCTGTCAAACTGCAGACAAATAGGTCCAGGGGCTTCTTTTCTCTCTCTGTGTGTATTATGTGCCTTCAAGTCGATTACAACCTATGGCAACCCTATCAATTAGCGACCACCAGTAGTATTTGTTATAAACCACCCTGTTCAGATCTTGTAAGTTCAGGTCTGTGGCTTCCTTTATGGAATCAATCCATCTCTTGTTTGGCCTGCCTCTTTTTCTACTCCCTTCTGTTTTCCCCAGCATTATTATGTTTTCTAGTGAATCATGTCTTCTCATTATGTGTCCAAAGTATGACAACTTCAGTTTCATCATTTTAGCTTCTAGTGATAGTTCTGGTTTAATTTGTTCTAACACCCAATTATTTGTCCTTTTTCCAGTCCATGGTATGCGCAAAGCTCTCCTCCAACATCACACTTCAAATGAGTTGATCTTTCTCTTATCCATTTGTTTCACTGTCCCACTTTCACATCCATACAAAGAGATCAGGAATACCATGGTCTGAATGATCCTGACTTTAGTGTTCAGTGATACATGTTTGCATTTGAGGACCTTTTCTGCTTCTCTCATAGCTGCCCTCCCCAGTCCTAGCCTTCTGATTTCTTGACTATTGTCTCCATTTTGGTTAATGACTGTGCCAAGGTATTGATAATCCTTGGCAAGTTTAATGTCCTCATTGTCGACTTTAAAGTTACATAAATCTTCTGTTGTCATTACTTTAGTCTTCTTGACGTTCAGCTGTAGTCCTGCCTTTGTGCTTTCCTCTTTAATTTTCATCAGCGTTTGTTTCAAATCATTACTGGTTTCTGCTAGTAGTATGGTATCATCTGCATATCTTAAATTATTGCTATTTCTCCCTCCAATTTTCACACGTCCTTCATCTTGGTTAAAACCCACTTTCTGTATGATATGTTCTGCATATAGATTAAACAAATAGGGTGATAAAATACACCCTTGTCTCACACCCTTTCCAATGGGCAACCAACCGGTTTCTCCATATTCTCTCTTTACAGTAGCCTCTTGTCCAGAGTATAGGTGATGCATGAGAACAATCAGATGCTGTTGCACCCCCATTACTTTTAAAGCATTCCATAGTTTTTTATGATCTCCACAATTAAAGGCTTTGCTGTAATCTATAAAGCACTGGGTGATTTTCTTCTGAAATTCCTTGGTCCATTCCATTATCCTACGTGTGTTTGCGATATGATCTCTGGTACCTCTTCCTTTTCTAAATCCAGCTTGGTCATCTGGCATTTCTCATTCCATATATGGTAAGAGCCTTTGTTATAGAATCTTGAACATTACTTTACTGCATGGGATTTAAGGCAATAGTTCAATAATTCCTGCTTCCCTGGGATCTCCTTTCTTTGGAATTGGGATGTATATTGAACGCTTCCAGTCTGTGGGCCATTATTTCATTTTCCATATTTGTTGAAAATTTTTTGTCAAAATTTGTACAGATTGTGTCAATAACTTGTAGGAACTCTATTACTATGCCATCTATTCCTGGTGATCTATTTCTTCCAAGTATTTTAAGAGCAGCCTCCACCTCATATTCTAAAAATTTTGTTTCTTCATCATACGGTTCCTCCGTAAATGAATATGTCATCCTTGCATATCTTTTATAGAGTTCTTCAGTGTATTGCTTCCCTCTTCCTTTTATTTTATCTCAGTCAGTCAGTGTGTTCCCCTGTTGATTATTCAACATCTCTACTCTTGGTTTAAATTTCTCTTTCATTTCTCTACTCTTTCGGTATAACACTCTTTTTTATTATCATCTTCTATTTCTATAGAATAACTTAATAGATCTCTTGCATTTAGGGTTCTGTGTTTCTATCTCCTTTTACTTTCCTTCTCTCTTCGACCATTTTAAGAGTTTTCTCAGTCATCCATTAAGATCTTTCTCTCTTTTTAACTAGAGGACAGTGAAAAAAGTGGATAAGAGAAAAATCAACTCATTTGAAATGTGGTGTTGGAGGAGAGCTATGCGCATACCATGGACTGGAAAAAGACAAATAATTGGGTGTTAGAACAAATTAAACCAGAACTATCACTAGAACCAAAATTAAGAAACGGAGGTTATCATACTTTGGAAACATCATGAGAAGACATGATTCACTAGAAAAGACAATAATGCTGGGAAAAACAGAAGGGAGTAGAAAAAGAGGCAGGCCAAACAAGAGATGGATTGATTCCATAAAGGAAGCCACAGACCTGAACTTACAAGATCTGAACAGGGTGGTTTATAACAAATGCTACTGGTGGTCGCTGATTCATAGGGTCGCTATAAGTTGTAATCGACTTGAAGGCTCATAAGCACTTGTCTTTTTGCATTTTCCCCTGGTAATGTCTCTAACTTCAGTCCATAGTTCTTCTGGTTCTCTATCAACTAAGTTTAAATCCTCAAATCTGTTCCTTATTTGATCTTTATATTCTTCTGAGATGTTATTTAAATTGTGCTTTGACATTATGATTGTTTTGTTCTTTTTCTTTAGCTTTACTCTGATTTTCGATATTACCAGTTCATGATCTGTACCGCAGTCTGCTCTTGGTCTTGTTTTTGCAGAAAGTATGGAACATCTCCATCTTCTGCTACCAATTATATAATCAATTTGATTCCTATATTGACCATTTGGTGATGTCCACCATTTGGTGATGTTTTCTGGTAGGCACATTTAAAAGTTGATTTACTGAAACGGATTTACTTTTCTGGTTATATCATTCCCTCTAATTGGAAGCTAGACCTGTTAGTCACAACAGAGCTCTTCCTCCTCCCTCCCCATCCTGACATTTTCCTTGAGCTTAGATATATAAATTCAGCTCTTGCAAATCTCTGCCCTCCCTCAAAGCACTGGGATTAGAGAGCACTGATAAAATAATTTCCTCTGATTGCAATCTAGACCTGTCAGTACAACTGAGCTCTTCCTCCATGCCTTCTTCCTACTCTGGCTGTTGCTTTCCCATCATCCTATCCTGGCATAATTGTAAACTTAGATACAGTACTTTCATGCCCAGTAGATGCTTGTCTGTAGACTTTTTTATATATGAATTGCTGAGGTGACATAAAGTGCTTCAGAGGTCCCTGCTGTGACTGTGTCACTTCACAAAGATCCTGCTTCACCTCTCAAAGCATCTCTGAAGCATCATGTTTTCACTTATCTCTGTCTCTAGCACAAGTCTTTCATGGGATTGCATAACCTCCATCAAAATATGATGAGTTACTTGTTTGAAAATATACTGGTGTGTGTCCAAAGTATATCCCATGACAAAAATTACTATGTCAGAGAGAAAGTTTTTTAAAAAAGCTTTCTTCATACATGAACATTGAAGTGGTATAATCCTGTGAGAGGACTGTATCACCTCAGCAACATCTAAATCAGTCAAATCAGATTATCTTGTTGAGGGCCATTGCCCTCCCCCAGAGAAAATATTTATCCCACTCACATAATCTGAACAGGATGAATTAAATATATATCTGTGTGCTCTTGTTCTAACCTACATTTTAAAATGATGGATGACATAAGGTTAGTTTCCATAACAGCTTTGTAATCAAAGGAATATTGATTTTATATCAACCAATCAGAAGACTATAACTCGTGATAAAACAGTAGCTTTCTAAACATCCTGACCATCATAAAAGTGAGCCAGAAGGAAATAAATATTTGTAAAGATTTACTTTTAAAAAATATATAGGATGAAATAAAAATTAAAAACATACTCTGTCCACTAAGTGAATGCTGAATCTCCATTGAGAAATATGCAGACCTTCTTCAACGCATTCGTTTCATATATTCTCAGGTTCAGTGTGCATTCTAAGGTTGTTTTTGCCAAAGTAAGTAATGCATTTGCTGTCTGATCATTATGGGATTTGACAACGTCATTTCAGAACCTTAGTTACTAAGATATCAATAATTAAATGCTTTCAGTTCACACTTTGTTCTTCTGGATACCAAGCTATTTATCTCTGTACTGTGAAGAAGCTAATGGCATAATGGGCAAAATATCAAGAATAATTAAGAAAAAGACCTGTACAAAACCCCTTTGGAAGGAAATACAACATCTGTCCATGGCTCCTGTCTCAAATATTACATTCTACATTTAGCTTTGAAATGTGCAGTTCGATGTTTCTTCATTGGTCTTTGAACTGCTTAAGAGAAAGCTTTTAAACAATCCCAAAATACAAAGTAGGCCAGCTAAGACGTTACAATGCACAAGCTTTCAAATTCCCTAGGACTTTTCATCAGGATGGTGAAAAACAAAAAGGGTGGGGGGAGGCAGCTGTTTGTCAAGCCATCCCTGTCTGCATATGGTAGAGATGGAAGGATCTGTCAATTTCAGTTCTCTCCATTTCTCCTTTTTCCAAACTTAAATTCAGTCCTCCATATTTCTGCAGCAATTTGCAAATCTTTTCTTAAAAAATCCTAATAAACATTCATCAACATTTGAGTGCAAATTTCTTCTAACAAACACATTTTTGTATCCAGTTTTTGACTGATGTACACATTTTTGCAAGCAATGTTTCCTAATTTAATGCATTTTTATGTTATTTTTGCGAAGAGCTTCATTTCTATGCACACTTTACCATCATATATGCATTTTTGTAAACGTTGGTTGTTTGGAGAACTGCATCATAAGGTTTGGATAAGTGGAGTTATGAAGGATGGCTGTGTTTCAGTTCTCATGTTATTCCAGAAAGTGCAAATAGATTTGCCTTCAAATGTGAACTGAGTTGAATCTCTCCCCCTATCATTTGGTAAGAATCATGGTTTAAAATGGTGTATGGGAGGTGGTACAGACATTCAAACGAGGCCCTCTCAGGTGCTTTGCAGGTTTCAGTTTGCACCCAGGCCTTCCGTGAAGGAGAATGCATATAACGGCAAATCCCCCTTCTCTGCAAATACAGATGTTACTCATCTCCATCCTCAGGGGAAATACACCTAATAGGTTTTGTATTATTACTATTATTTCCTTATGGGTTAACATTTACTTTTAAACAACAATGTACTCTATTTTCATTTTCTCATTGCAAAAACAAACCAACCCCAAAACAGTTCAGAAACCTCATTCAGACATTACAGATTCAGAGTGTTGGGAAATCGCACTGTGAATGGTTGACCTTCAAGTATTTGCTACAAGGTGTTTACCACTGTATGAACACAAGGCTCTCTCATATAGGGACATAGGAAGCTGCCTTGTACTGTCAGACCATTGGTCCATCGAGATCAGTATTGTCTACACTAACTGGTTGGGGCTCTCCAGTGTTTCAGGCAAGGTTCCCTCCCAGCCCTATCTGGAGATGTCGGGGAGTGAACCTGGGACCTTCTTCATGCAAAGCAGATGCTCTGCCACTGGGTTATGGCCCTTCCCCCTGTCAATGTTCTCAAGAGGCGGGGCAAGATTGTGCAAAGAAGCCCTATCCTCTAGAGGTCAAGCACATGAAAATTTCCTTTTCCCCTCCACATGTTCTTATTGTACTGTATTTATTTATTTTATTTCCATCCAGGCATTGACCAGACCCAGACCTGCTTAGCTTCAGCAAGGTGGTGGCTTTATGTGCCTTCAGACTAGGGATGTGCCCGAATTTCACAAAATTCAAATTTGACACCGGATTTATTTATTTGGTCACTTTTTTTCTTTCCTCATAGATCTGTTTTTTTTTTCTTCTAGTGGCTTTCTGCCACTAAAGCAGATTTTTTTAATTTGCTGAAAAAATGTCAATATGAATACTGTATCGATATTAATATCAACATTTCCCTCAAAATATCAATATTAATATTGATATTTTGAGGGAAATACAGATATTTTTAAATGATGAAAAAATATTTTTAAAAATATCAGTATTAATATTGATATTTTTGCAGAACAAAACCCAAATTGGGATTTATCACAAATAGCGAGGATTGATCCCTTATGAAGCAATACCAGAAGGAAGTTTAATGGAGCAAAAATCAAACCAGCAATAAAATGTGGATCCCATCCCTACTTCAGACCATACCCTTAAAACATTTGAAAGGAGCTGTAGGTGAACTGCACACTCATCAGCCTTGTGTGATGCATCCTTGCTTGGATTGCACCACTTGTGGCTGGAGTTGAAGGGTTAAAAATTGAATTCACTCCCCAGACTGAATGGGTTGAGGGTAGGAAGAGAGAGGAACAACTCCCTGCAATTATAATACTTTCTAAGAAGAGGGAAAGTTCTTGCCCAGCTTCTAGAATTATAAGGTTGCATCACATGCTAGTTCTGCTCAGAGTAGATCCATTGAATGGGCATGACTAACTTATATTCATTAACTTCAGCAGGTCTACTCGGAGTAGAACTTATTTGGGTACAAGCCAACATTGAAATGAATGAACCCAAGTATGTCCATTCAATGGGTCTACTCTGAGTAGGCCTAGCACTGAATACCACCCATTGAGTTGGAAGGGACCTTAGAGGTTATCTAGTCCAATCCCTGCTCAATGCTGGATACAACAACATACCTGACAGAAGGTTACGTCCAGTCTCTGCTTGAATACTTCCAGCAAAGGAGAGCCTCCACATCCCATTATTCCACCCTTTCTTAACTTTTAGCTGAAATCCACTTGCCTGTGGTTTCAAACCACTGGTTCTGGTCTTGCCCTTTGGACGTCCAAAGTGACAGAATTGCCCAAAATTCTCATTTCAAATCTGCAGATTCTTTACATGAAAGAACATTAAGTCTCTCATCCATACTCTAAACCAGTCGACTCCAGGAGTAGATGCAGCTTATGAGACTGCTGGGTGGGTATTTTGACTCTTACTGATTTCTGTGTTACACAATCTGCCAAGAACTAGTCTTATGCAAACACAGTTCATTACTGTGCATTTGTCTGTGTGGATTAGACATGACACATACACACACATCTCAATCCTGTCCAACACAGATTGACTGCTCCTCTACCATGTTCCAAGAAATATGATCTATATAAAGGCAGAGGATACCAAATGCTTCCTATACAAAGGACTCAGACTGGTGTTGTGGTTGTTGACAGGTGTATTCTGCAACATGTCATTGACACAATAATAGTGCCTTAGTGGTGGAGCATCCACACGTCATTCCACATTATTAGCTGTTCTGCAATGCTTCCTCATTGTTACTGCATTATTGCCTTCTGAAGTGCATCCGAGGAGGGGCATTCTTGTGCTATAGTGCAACAAAAGAGGAACACACACACACACACACACACATCCCGCTTGCAACATTTGTAGCATGAAAAGTTACAGGATTTCAGCAGGAAGCTACAGAACATGCACCCATTGGAAACTAAGCGGCATGTATGTCCACTACGAAACTTTTGCAGGCACAAACAGTATTAAAAGAGGGATTTCATATAAATGTCCCAATACCATCATGAGACAAAATGCTCACAGATGCTCAATAAAAAGGATGTCTGGTAGGACCCAAACAGAGAAAAGGCATCCGAAACAGAAAAGCTTGTGTAGCTTGTGAAAATGCATGCATGCTCACACATATACCTCACTATGTTCTCAAGTTTGGGTAAAGGCATATCTGCTTTTGGTGCATGTATGCATCCTTGTGGAGTGCTCATAACAATTTAAGGGATCAAGCTGCTGAAAGCCAAACTAGATATGATGCAGGAAATCTGAGTATGGCTCGCCCAACATCTTTTTCTTTGCTTAAAAGAATCCATGGGGGGGTGCAAGTGGACTGATGCCGTGGTTCTGGAGGATGGGGCCTTAACTCTTTCATCCGAATGCCTCTTCCCTGATTGGGCAATGCAATCTTATTCATGTTTACTCAGAAGTCCCACAATGTTCAATGTGACTTGCTTCCATAGTGGGTATAGTAGAGGATCTGTGACCTCCAGATGTTGTTGGACTCCAATTCCCATCCACCCCAGATAGCATTGCCAGTTGTTGGGATGATCAGAGGTGTAGTTCAGAAATGTCTAGAAGTATATAGGACTGGAGCCTCAATCACCCCTCCAAGCTGCTATTAGCCCTGGAGAGGAACAAAAAACAATGGAACCTGATTCCTTATCATTCCTCCCATGCACATTTAAAAAAAGCTTTAGGAAGGGGAAAATTTAAAGTGAGAAATGGAAAAGGCAAAAGGTTTAACCCTTTTGCAGCACCATGGATACAATCCAATTCCCTTGCTCCCTCCCTGCTGAAATGCAAGAGGTCCCATCAGTATTGGCACTCTGCCGGCTCTTGGAGACACAATTGTTTAGGCAAGCATTGAACTTGAACTTGAACTTCCCTTGAACTTGAACTTCCAAATTTAATTGATTTAATTGTTTTTAACTGTTTTAATTGCTGTGATTTTTTAACTGGCATATTTTACAGCATATTTTAATTGCAGATGTTTTTAATGCTTTGATGGACTTGTTTTATTGTGCATTTTAATTACATATGGATTTTATAACTGATTTTATACTTGTAAAGCACTTAAAAGCTGTTTTGGCATGTAAGTGGTATATAAATTAAATTATTGTTAATAATAACATGATTCACTAGAAAAGACAATAATGCTGGGGAAAACAGAAGGGAGTAGAAAAAGAGGAAGGCCAAACAAGAGATGGGTTGATTCCATAAAGGAAGCCACAGACCTGAACGTACAAGAGCTGAACAGGGTGGTTCATGACAGATGTTCTTGGAGGTCACTGATTCATAGGGTCGCCATAAGTTATAATCGACTTGAAGGAGGATAACATCATCATCATCATCATCATCATTTCTGCCTCTGCTGCTGCTTTTAGGCAAAGAAAAATGCTTTGGAAGATGTGACTAAGGATCTCACACGCCACATTTAGTTTGGCTCAGATCTTTAACTTTGAAAAGCAGTGACAGACAGTCACAAGGAGGAAGAAATATTAATGTCCAGAAGCTTAAATTTAGCATTGGCCGGTCTCACTTATTTTAAAAGGCTGTTCCATCTTTTAATAGAATGATCCTTTCCCCAGAACATCTCTGCTCTATAGAACATAAACAATGACCCTCATTCTAACTGAGCTCCACAATATTATCTTTCAGAAAATGTATTCTTTTGGGTTGTCAATGGGTTTGAAAAATTTGTAGTTGATTAATTATCTACCTTTTCACTTATTCATAAAATGTAACTAAATTTGCCTATTGCCAAATCTACAATATGGTTAAGCAAGAAGAGTAAAGCTGGAATTCATAGGGCTGTCTGCAGTCTTTTTATATTAACAGCTGTCTCTAGCATACCAGCAAATCAAATGATGATATATCAAGCTTTCCTCTTCCATGATCACTATTGCTGTTTCCTCATAAGAAAATAAGAAGAGCCCTGCTGGATTCACTTAGTCCAGCAGGCTGTCTCCAACAGTGGCCAGCCATATGCACCCACATTTTTAATTCCTCAGCAATTGGTATTCAGAGGCACACTGTGTCTGAATATCAGACCCCTGAACACTGTGACCCTGGAGTCCAGCAACAATCAAGACATAGGACTGCATCCAATACCCTCTGTTAGTGAAAGAGGAATTTACATGCAACAGTTGCACTAGCAAAAATTAGTTACTCAGCAGGCTGTGCAATCTATTGGGCAACAAAGTTACCAGCAACCAGCTTATGCATTGTTTAGTGCAACAACATTCCACTGGTGCAAAGTATTTCACCAGCAAAACAAGGATATCACTAAGTGACGTTAACGTAGTACTACGTTGGATATGTAGCAACAGCAGCCAGCCAAATGCTTTTCTAGAAAGCAGATCAGCAGGAAATGAAAAAGCAACATTCCTCAAAGTCCTTTTTAATTCCCCAACAATTGACATTCAGAAGCACATTGTGCCTGATTATCAGACCCCTGAACATCATGACCCTGGAGACCAGCAGTGACCAAGACATGGAGTCAGAGGCTAACACGTCACTGCCTGAGGAGCTGGGTTACATTCCTGGAACTGAGCTGGATATTGGTGGTCAGGGGCCCACTGAAGCTAAGAGACAAGAGCCTGCTGAACCAGACCTCACAGGGCCAGGGTCCATCAATCCAGAGCACCTTCCCATTTGGCCTGAGGAACTAAATGCTTCTCACACTATCTCAGCAGTCCAATGGAATAGGGAATGCACCAGATGAGAGGCTATGGTGCAAAGAAGAGCCAGTCTTCAGACATGAAAGTTGGCCCTCTAAGGGATTCTAGTTCTTCCAACAAAGGCGGTTGCTTGGTGGAAGACAGAGGCTCAAAAGGCCTCAGTTCCCCTCCAGCCCTCATTGGAGAAAGTCGCTCACTTGAAGCTTTCCTTGGAGTGTTTACAAATCTGCACAATATATTTAAAGCACTCATAGACCATTTGAAACAGTCATGGCTTCCCCCAAAGAATCCTAGGATTTGTGGTTTATTAAGGGTGCTGAAAGTCGTTAGGAAATCCCTGGTGCCCTCACAGAGTTAGAGTTCCCAGAGATCCCTGGGGAAAGGGATTAACTGCTACAAGGCAGTGTCCTATGTTCCTGCAATTGCGCCCTCTCTCGTTAAAAGAGGTCCTCTGCAGATAAAATCAATGAAAGCTGGCATGTCTAATAGTCTTGCAAATGTTCGACATAAGTCTAAAAACCAAGTAGACTTCTTTCTGAGTACATGACCCTGTGACTCTGTTCACACCTTCTCCTTCAAATCTTGTCTCACAAGATAGGTCTAGGGCTGCATTCAGCCATGACACTTATAGCATTAGTTTTATGAATGGTAGCACTTCTGTCCCAATTTCTATCATTTCTTTCACACTGTAATACCTGTTGCCTTATGGAACTGTGGCTTTTGGACCAATATATTGCCATTTTGCATGAAATTTTGTTCACACTAGTGGGTGTGGTGTGACACAACAATGAACATCACTGGACATGTTGATAATCTCACTCTGTACATGCAACCTCTGTTCCCGTATGGTTCCCCCATGAAAACTGTGGAAAAGAACTGCATGCTGGTATACCAGCCCAAATTTTGTCACTTTACTCCCACGAATTTCTGGCTTAACGGAGCTGCAAACAGATTTTTTTTTCTGGAAGCAATTAACTCAGATATGAGTGTTACATTCCCACTAGATTCCACAAGATTTCCAGAAGCAATTTTTTACATCCTGTGAAAGATCAAATAAAATGCAGAAATTATCAGGTAAGGAAACACTGGGAAAACAGAATAAATTGCTGTCTGAATGCAGTCAAGGTGATCTTTTTTGCAATATAGAGATAATAGCACTCATCTATTATTTATTTGCAAATGTTTCTAGACCATCAAACATCTAAGAAAATATCTACAAAATGACATCAATAAAAACAAATAACAAATCAATGAATCAGATTAATAAATCCACTCAGCTGGATCACCTCAGGGAAAGTCTGGGTGAGCAAATGTGTTTTAAGCCATAACTAAACATAAATAGTGTAGTAATTCATCTTACTGGGTTGTTATATGGAGGCTTCCCCAACATGATGATTTTCCCAACGTGGTACCATCAACTCCCATGAGCCCCAGTCAGCATGGCCAATGGTCAAGGATGATGGGAAGTGTAGTTCAACAACATCCAGGGGAACCAGGATGGAGAAGGACTACCAGGACAATCAGACCAGATGTCAACATATTACATTCTCAGGCAGGTCCCAGGGCCCCAGGAACCAATGCAGATGCCTGGTCTGTGTTCTCTTCTAAACCTCCCAAAAATGCTTACTCCCAGCAGCTACCATCTTTGCTTCTGACAATGCCCTGAAAATTGAGTCTATTTCTGGAGCATTGGGGGGAGGATACATAAAAAGACATATGGCTGTGTCCCAGAATTCAATCCAGCTTCTGTGACATTGCGGAGGAGTAGAAATGGTTGTCTCCAAGAATTGCCAGTATGACCATGTGGGGCCCAGACTCCAATACAGGATCACTTTGCCAAGGCCAAGGTTTGGTGCCAGCCCAAGAGACTATGCATTTGAAGTGAATCTAAAGCACTACATAAGTACTACATAACAAACATATAGGACCCCCATCTTCATTCAAAGCAGTGTCTCACAACTTTAAACAGTCATGGCTTCCCCCAAAGGATCCTGGGAACTGTAGTTTGTTAAGGCTGCTGAGAATTGTGAGGAGACTCCCTATATCCTCCCATAGAGCTACAATCACCAGGGTTCCCTGGGAAGGATTGATAGTTAAACCCTCTGGGAATGGTAGCTCTGTGAGGGGACTAAGGGGTCTCTTAACAACTCTCAGCACCCCTCACCACAAGGTTCCTTAGGAGACATTATACCTGTTTAAAGTGATCTGAGACAACTTAAATATATAGGGTGGATGGGGCCATCATTAGTTCACTTAAACTGGATTATCTGTTACGAGCAAATAACTGACCCAGAGCCAACAAAGGTATTGTTAGGGCAAACCATTTGTTACACATCTAAAGCAAAATGGTGTCTTGATGCTTCAGAGGAGCATTGGTGGGCATTACAGGGTCACATATCAATATGCTACATGAGGAGGAGGACGACGACAACAACTACTCTTCTAGGAGATCAGGCAGCATGGTTATCAAAAGGCCATTTCTCATAATCCCATGCCATATAAATTGTATACATGGTAGGGTGTAGAGGTGAGTCTGTGCACCTCTCACACCACACACTACCCCTCAATAGGAACACATGAGAACAATGATTAAAAATAAAAAAATGAAATACCTGAGACAAAAAATAAACCCCATAAAAATCCCCTGAGAAGCTCACTTGGAAGGCATGAAATGAATGACCAACCCCTGCTGGTGCACCAACACCAGGCATGTACTTTCTCTTAGCAAAGGAATACTGCCTCTGTTTATTGACTCATTTGTTGATGTTCTTCCCTTCCCTGAGCCCTTGAACTATGCTCCAGGTCACCAGAGGCACCATGGAATTATATACAAGCAGGGAATGGGCAGAGTGACTAAGAATGACTCCTCTGAAAACTCACTTGGGTTTATTTTTTGTTTTTTGTTTTTGCTGGTCATGGAGGAAGTGCACACAGAAACCAAGTAAGCTAGTGGATAAGGCACAGATCACTCTGTCTCATGAAGAGATGGAGATCCCACTTGGTAGAACATGTGTGTGTGGAGCCTTTCAGCCACCAGTTTAAATTGCTTTTTAAAAATGTGTTTTTAAACTTGTATATTTGTTTTTAATTGTTGTAAACCACCCAGAGAGCTTCTGCTATGGGGTGGTATACAAATGCAATAAATAAATAAATAAATGTTGTTGAACCCATTGGTCCCTTCAGCCCCAGCAAGCATGGCCAATGGCCAGGGATGATGGGAGTTATAGCTCAGCAATATTTGATGGACTAAAGGTTTTCCATACCTGAGACAGTATTTTTTCCTGTCATCTGTGGCAGCTAATGGCTCCATATCAGTGGGGCAGTGGAATCCACTCTGGATTTTCATCTGAACTTTCAAGGAACTGTCCAAGGACAACTCCTTGAAAGTTCAGACTAAACCTGCAGCAGATTCCATTGCCCCACTGAGATAGAGCCACCAGCCACCACTGCCTACTAGCCTTCTAAGAAATCTGTAGTACAGATAGCTTTGAGGAACCTGTGGTCCTGAACACTGTTCATGGTGGCTAGAGCTGATAGGAGTTGGGAATATCTGGAGGGCCACAGGTTTTCCACCTCTGCTGTAACCTCTTTGCAACTAGGGAAAATAAAAACACCTTAGCAACTTTTCTTGACTTATGTGCAAGACTGCACTAGAACCAGGGATGGAAAGATATGTCAATTTTGGTTCCCTCCATTTCTCATTTTTCTTATCTTAAATTCAGTTCTCCACATTTCTGTAGAAACTTGTGATTTTTTTAAAAAATCCTCATGACAATTCTTCAACATTTTTGTGCACATTTCTCTATGGAGGAAGGAAAATCAGAGTTTTGACTAATGTACACATTTTTTTCTAATATAATGCATTGTTGTATGTCACTTTCACTAATAAATGCTTTTTAATGCAGATTTCCGCTCAATATATGAATTTTTATAAACATTTTTTGGTTGGAGAACCACACTGCAAAATTCAGATAAGTGCGAATTTCAAAGGATGGCTTTGTTTCAGTTCCCATATTGTTTTGGAAAATGCAGATTTGATAGATTTGGTTTTAAATGGGAACAATCAAATTTTTGGCCCATCCCTATAGTTTCTGTGAAATAGCATAAAAACATGTCTCCAAGCATTTGTTTTCAGAATCTGTGTGATATCCAATGCATGATCTGTAGGAAGCTCTCTGTTCTGGACCCTTTCTAGATCCTTGAATATAAACCCCAGATGGTAGATGTTTACAGTGCCCACTTAAAAACAAGAGAGCAATAAGCTCTTCACATGCCACCTCAGCTTCTTAGTCGACAGGATGAAACTGGAGGAAAGCAGTCAACACAAAGCACCAGTTATTCTTATAAATCCAAGATCCCAGTGAAATGTGAGAGCCTCGTTCAAGTATGAAAAGATTCGAGAAACTCTTTAAGGACTCAAGTATTATGGATATGGAATAAAAAGAAGCTAACTGTTGACTGACCTCAGGAAAGAAGCTCTCTTTCAGATAAGCAGTTGCCTATAATGGCATATCCTGCAATTCAAAACATATTAATTCTGTAGTAATTTAAATTTATGTTATTTCTAGTCCCTATTCACAAATTGTTTCACTCTGTGTTCAAGTTGGTGGCAAAGTTCTTACATGTACAGACAAAAAAAACCACAAACCCTACCCTATCCTATATTAACTTCATAAATGTCTATCTTTAATCTACAAAATAGCTGCATTTGGAAAAATTATGCAAATTGTGTAATTATGCTAGAATTTGCAATCTCCATTAGCAAATTTGTCACTATGAAAATGGACAGCTCGATACACGGAGGAAGGAAAATGAGAAGTTGAAAAGATAACACACACACACACACCAAAAAAGTAAGGGACTGCTATGCCAAATCTAATTTCTCAATTACTTTTAATAATAATAATACTTTGGCTACATAAAACTCGAAACAACTATGAAGGGTAATTTCTTCTTCCTGCTGACAGCAATTGGCCTTGCCGATGATGAAAGATTCTAAGGCACTGACTCTTGAAATACGGCCAGGCTGCTCGCTCTGGGGATCCAAGATCTATGCTGCAACACTAGCTACGAGGAAAGTGGAGGCTGAAAGACATATGTAGAACTCATAGGCCTGGCCACCATTTTTAAATGGCCACAAGCAGCTGGAGAAGTGGCTTTACCTAGAGAGTAGTAATTAGGCCACATTTCACAGGAGCCACATATCCTCAAAATCAAGGTTGTCTCCAGGCCTGAGGGGCCCTGGGCAAAATGTCTTTGGTGGGGACTCTTCTCTATCAGTGCCTTTCCTGACAGCGGTAGCAGCACTCCAAGCAACTCTAGGTGGCTGTGTGTAAGCTACACATTGAATTTTGCAGTTCTTCAGGGCGATTTTAGCTGGAAGGGGGGCATTATGGGAAATTTAAAGTGTGGCTAGACACAGAATGCTTAGGATGCGGAGATGGGGCGGGGCCTTAAGAGGGGCTCGGGGTGGGCATCAGTGGCGGACCCTGGCAGCTGTCCAAGAATTCCAGGTGCTGCTGCCAAGCACTGCTTGTTCACTGCATAAGCCTGCTGGTTCACCGACGACCACGCTCCAAGTACTATATGTTAGGGTTAGGAGAGCCAGGTGCAAGGCTTTTTCTGTGGCCATTGCTGGACAGAACTTTTTTGTGTTATTTCATTAAACCTTTAGAAGGCAATGAAAAACTGTCCTTTTCAGGGAAGCAAAATCTGACATTCCATAGGAGTATGGTTTGTTTTACTAAATCAGGAGTAGGAGACCGATTTTCTTCTTCAGCCTTAGAGTCACATTCTCTCACGGGCAACCTTCTGAGGGCCACTTGCCAGTGGTGGACAGGGCAAGAGGCCAAAGTAGATGGAGTAAAGGATGCAACTTTTATCTTTGTACAGTAGCTACTTTTCCACACACCCACATTTCCCCATCCAGGCAAAATGAATTATCACAGCTTGAGGGCACATTCAAGCCAAGCAAAAGCACTCGAAGAGGGTGCCGAATAGGGCCAGTGAGGCCATGGCCTAGATAGACTCCCGTGAGCCTTACAGAAATGCCTGGAGGTCTGCATCTGGCCCCTAGGCCTCAGATTCCTCATCCCAGTTCTAAATCATCTGGATTTCTGAATGATCTTTTGTGTTATGGTCAGGAACACAGTCATCTGGGGTTGCGGGGGGCCATAGACCATTTACTTTTGGGGGAGCAGAGTCCCAACCAGGTCTCTAGGTACAAACCAATGATCACGAAAGGGGAGTGTTAGCCACTGAGACGTGTCCTTTTCTGCTGATTGGATCAGAGCGAAAGGAGGTGAATCAGCCACTGAGAAGACTCTTCTCAGTAGCTAACACACAGCCTCCCCTTTTATGCTGATTGCTCTTAGGGACTCTTAGCTCCGTGTGGACTCAGAGATGACACAGAGAGCAAGAGAGATGAGGAAAAGTGGAAAGGGGGGATGGCTCTGAGGGGGCATGGTGTGTCTATCATGAAGTGACCCTGAATTTACCACTACACTACTGGTTATGGTATTTATATATTTTGAAACATCGTGGGCAGTGTGTGTGTGTTCATGCAAGCACACTGAGCAAGTCATGATGGAAATATTGGAACAAATAAACAAGACGTTAAAACACATGGTAATCTCTGGCAAACGCCAAGTTTTCTTAAATCCAAATCTTGCCTAAGCTGCTGCTGCTACTATATAAGTCTTTAACAGTGGAAGATATACCAAGAATAGCAGTAACAGAAAGAAAATTGTATCGACCAAATGAAAAAACGGTGTGATCCTTGTTTTACATTGCATTTCAAACAAACACACGCCAAAAATGTGTGTAAGAGCAATGGATGGAGTCTGGTATGATGATTAGTTACCTTTATTCCAATACATATGCCTTCCCTTTTATCTGGGAATCTTCAAAGAGCATTACCAGCATCACTCAAGTAATCATCAAAAGCGATGTTCAGTAAAGTACTGTAATGAGAGCAATTACACCAAGACGCACCTTCACTTCAAGAGGAACTCCCACCAAAAGCATTATTCTATATGGGTGCGGAAGGGTTACTCCATAGATAAGAAAGCACTGAGGACTATGATGTGTCAGAGGCAGAGGAAGATGGATAAAGCTTTTCACACCCCTGCCAAAATCTCTTCTTCTGCACACTGGTAACAAGGTACAACAAGGTCCTATCCTGCACCCATATTCGGGAGAACAAGATCAGATAGAAGTATTTATTAAATTTATATCCTACCCTTACTTGCGGAAGGAGCTCAGGGTGGCAAACCAAAACACTAAAAACACTTTAAAACATCTTTTTAAAAAAAAGACTTTAAACATCTTAAAACAAAACATCTTTTTTAAAAAAAAACTTTGAACATATCTTAAAAAGCATTTCCACCTCAGACACAGACTGGGATAAAATCTCTTCTTAAAAGGCTTGTAGAAAGAAGATATTCAGCAGGCACTGAAAAGATAACAGAGATGGCATCTATCTATCTATCTATCTATCTATCTATCTATCTATCTATCTATCTATCTATCTATCTATCTATCTATCTATCTATCTATCTATCTATCTATCTATCTATCTATCTATCTCAGGGTGGGTGACAATATTCAAATAATCAACAATAAATGACAATAAAAGGAAACAAAAATGGTTCTATAATTGCAACCAAATTACATAAACACTGTGAAATGTTGAGGTGAATTTAAAGGTTTCTGCTTAGGCAAAACATCTAAGCAATTCTTGAGTGAAGCCAACAGAGTTTCCAAAAGCCGTGGCAAGATTTCTCAAGGGGAAACTTCCACTGTTTTCCTAGATAATAGCTGTTTGCAGAAGATCTGCCTCCCCCGTCCCATCTTAACATATTTCATCAATAGTTATGGTTTCTTTGGAAATGTGCACAGCTATTTTGTGATCAAAAACATCATTAAAATCTTTAAGCAAAAGTCAGGAGCTGAATGTTTCTATCTATCTATCTATCTTAGGTCGCTCAATAGATAGATCAGCAATTCCCTGAGGGCTGGTGTTTATCAAGCCATCAGCAGGCCTGGGGTAAGTAATCCCAAGGCTTCTCAAAGTACTAAAATTCTTTAGGGGAGGGACAAATCCTCAGAATAGCCACCAAAGGGAGTCGGTGGGCTCTCCAATACTGGAGACATTCAAGAGGCAGCTGGACAGCCACCTGTTGGGGATGCTTTAATTTGGATTCCTGCATTGAGCAGGGGGGATTGGACTCGATGGCCTTATAGGCCCCTTCCAACTCTATGATTCTGTAACCTTACTCATGGGCAAAGAAAACTAGCTGGCTGTTTAGGGAGAATAATGGAAAGCTGGAGGGGAGGGGGAATGGAATGGAATGGAATACCCTGGAGGAGGGCATGGTGGAACGGAAGCACTCCATACGTGAACATTTTGTTGCATGCTGAACATGTACTTCCTAACATAGTAGGGCACTGGGATGGTATTCTAAAGGATGTTGCAGTACAGTAAGGGAGGGAACTATGCCAGAAGTAAAGAAAAATTGCAATCCAGCTTTCCTTTGGAACAGGTTCAAAGGAGGAACAAACTGGAACAGGTTCAGAGGAGAGCAACAAGGATGATCAGGGGACTGGAAACAGAGCCCTATGAGGAGAGACTGAAAGAACTGGGCAGGCAATATTGAGCTAAATGGACCAAGAGACTTACTCAATAGAAGGCAGCTTCCTCTGTTCCCCTCCTAGCCAAACGATGCTTAAGCCCAGCAGTAAAGGTTGGAAGCCCTCCTTGGCCCAAAACAGTTTTCAGAGGTGAATTTTTGAGGGGAAGGTATAGCTCGGTAGTAAAGCATTTGTTTTGCATGTAAAGGCCCCAGTTCAATACATGGCATCTCTAGGTAGGACTGGAAAACATTCCTGTCTGAAATCCTGGAGGGCCACCGCCGCTCCATACAGACAAGCCTCACCTAACTTGATGCCCTCCAGATGTTTTAGGATGCAACTTCCATCAGCCTCAGCCAGAATGTAGTCCCAAACATCTGGAAGGCACCAGGCTGGCAAAGGCTGCTGTAGACAATATTGAGCTCCATAGGCCAATAGACTGGCTCTGCATAAGGTAGATTCTGATGTTCCGAGGTCTACCTTTTCCTGTCCCTTACCCAGTCCTTCCTCCTGGCCATCTCTGCAGCTTACCCACATCGTTCCTCTAAAAGTCAGCTCACCAGGTGATGTGCCACCCTGGGCTCCCTCTAGGAGGAAGGGCGGGATAAAAAATTAATAAATAAATAAATGTGGGGCTCCAGCAGGTCATCTACCCATATGATGGCTTGCTGGCTTTATAACCCATAATTGTAATTTGGCCATTCTCAGTGAAGAAGTCAATGCAGGAACAGAATGCTAAACTCCAACTCTTCCTCTCCTCCATCTCCTATCCCATAACTTCTAGGCTTACCCTACATCTTCCTCCTCTTTTACCTCTACCATCCAATAGGACAAGTCATTAGCTGTCTACTTCAAAAGCAGCCCAAAGCAATCTTTATGCTACTGCACATCATTGTCACTTTCATTTTGCAACTTATTTGTTTCCATTTCTTCAATTGATTCCTTTGGCACAACGCTGACAGATGTGTGTCCTAGAAGTGCAAAATTCTCCCTCCCTTCCGTTGACAGACAAACAGAAATCATTGAAAATAAAGACCATTGTAGAGTAACTTAAATAAAAATGGCTCTTTAAGGCTCTTGCATTTATTTCATGTGTCATTAATGCACTGCATGGATTGTCACCCCCTCTGCTTGACAAAAGTGCTAATAAAGCCTTCATGTCACAGGCCACCTTTTCATCATAGTAAAAACAACATATTTTCAAAGCTGTTTAAAAAAAAAAAACTTAGGGCATGTTCAAATACTTAAGTTTCTCCTATCATGTCACTTGTAAAGGTATATCTCTTTGTTAGTAAAGTCTTCAGCTTTTGAGCCTCACTAGAATTCCAGCCTTGTACTTAAGGATTAGCTTGGTAGTCATATGTTGACAAGGATTCAGCGGTGGAGTGGGGAAATTTGATTCTGTTTGCATTTAAAGGCATAGCTACCAAATTCACACTTTTCAAATCAAGATGAGAACCGCCACACCACCATTCTTCAAACTTTGTACTTTTCCAAATTTTGCAGTGCAGTTCTCAAACCAAACAAAAAAGGGTACAAAAACACATATATTAGTGAAAAGTATGCATAAAAATGCATATATTTGTGAAAATAATATACCAAAATGCATTATATTAGGGGCAACTGCCTGCAAAAATGTGACTATTAGTCGAAATGGCATACAAAAAATATGCTCATGAGGAGAAATCTGCACTACAATGCTCACAAAGTTTCATGAGGATTTTTAAATGATTTTTTTTTAATAACAAATTGTTGTGGAAACATGGAGAATTGCATTTAAGATTGGAAAAATGAGAAACGAGAACCAAGTTCAATAGGCTTGCCTATCCCAACAAGGAATTGCATGCAGGAATTGCATGTGCCCACCCTCTGTCCTTAGCATGGCAACCAAGTAGGCCGTGAGAGGCACGTCCCATCCACTCTGTGGCAAGCACAGAAATAATGTGAGCTGCTACTGGTCACAGTTCTCCATACCTTCTCTGTTAGCACCCAAAAAGCTAGCACATCCTTTTCTTCAGTAACTTTCGTGAGCTTAGTTATGAGACTGATCTATTTTATTTATTGCATTTAGAAGCTCATCTTTTTCTCAATTGCATGTTTCCAGAAGAATGGCCATGTTAGCTGTTGCAACATAAAAAGACAAATCCAAATGGGTTGTATCCATCAATTTTAGGCCTACTCAGAGTAGACCCATTGAAATTAATGGACATGACTTTTAGCGGGTCTACTCTGAGTAGGATGAACAATGAATGCAATTCAAAGAGTCTTGTGGCATCTTAAAGGCCAATTAATGTATAACAACACAGAAAGGTATCCAACTAAGGTTCTACCTGAAATCAATGGACATGACAGGTCTATTAATTTCAATGGGTACACCCTCAGTAGAACTAACAGTGAATACAACCCAAAGTCTTCTGTGGGCTACAGAGTAACTTATGCCCTAATACATTTATTAGTCTAAGGCCGTATCTGCACTATATACTGGTATATATATACCTCTAAGAAGCCCACATTCAAGACATGATGTCAATAACCCTCCCATGTTGTATACTCCAACAACTGCAAACTACCTCTGAAGACAGAGGCTCTGTTTTGCTATCCAGCACCATGTCTCAGGTAGCCCCATCCTTTCATACTTGGTTGACAAAAGCAATAGCAAATGTGGTCCTCCCAAACACAGCCAACTCGCAGTTCTACCCCCCCCCCCATTTTGCTACTATGGTTTATAGCCATTGACAGATATGCCCTCCACTGTGAATTTGTTAGTCCTTTTAATAACATCTAAGCCAGTGGCCATATTGCCACAGCTTGTGGCAGCAAAATTTCACATTAACAGTACACGATGCGAAATAATGTGTTTCACCTTGCCTGAATACGCTGCCAATCAATTGCATGGCCAACCCAGTGTTCTTCTGTTATAAAAGGAGGGGGAAAATGATCTCAAAATACTTTTGTTGATACCATTCATAATAACAGCAGACCTCTAAGTTTTGACATTTTATCCACCATTTTCCAATGCTGTAAGAAAAATGCAGTCATCGTGGTTCAGGCCAGGTTCACATTCTTTAATAATTGGTACTGAACATCCCCTTACTCACAAAAGTACAACCTAACTTTGGGATACTGTGTAAAGTTCTGGTAGCCTCACCTCATAAAGGATATTGCAGAGTTGGGAAAGGTTCAGAAAAGGACACCCAAAATGATCAAGGGGATGGAGCGACTTCCCTATCAGGAACGGTAACAGCATTCTGGATTCATTCGTTTACAGAAAAGGTGAGTAAGAGATTACATGATAGAAGTGTACAAAATTATGCATGGCATGGAGAAAGTGTATAAAGACAAGGTTTTCTCCCTCTCTTGTAACACTAGAACACCCTATGAAGCTGAATGTTGGAAGATTCAGGACAGGCAAAATAAGATACTTCTTCACATAGCACATAGTTAAACTGTGGAATTCGCTCCCGCAAGAGGCAGTGATAGCCATCAGCCCGGGTGACTTTAAAAGTCTATTTAAATCATAGTAATTATTTCTAAACTTGCATCTATACATATACATTACCATGTGAACATTTTATACTAATCTGTCTTCTTTTGACCTCTTTTTTTTTTTGTGAGAACGTCAGTGTAGAATACACAAATATATTATTAGAAAGGTTGTTTTAATACAGTATCTGATGGCTCCTGGACGTTAGATTCATAGTGTCTATTTCTTTTTTTCCTCAATGCTTAAGTCCCCACTGTTTCTAATTGAGAATTTTCAGCAAGCACTCTCAGCAACTTGCTTTTGTCTATCCTGAACCAACTGGATGTTGGTTCAGTTTCATTGGATGTCCACAAATTCTAGTGTTATGAGAAAGGGAGAAAAACTTTTATTTATTTACTTTCTCCATGTCATACATACTTTTATACACTTCTATCATGTCACCTCTTACTCACCTTTTCTCTATGGAAAAAAATGCTAAGATTCCTAGGATTCTTTAAGAATGAAGAAGCCATGACAGAGAAATCGGTATAAGACCAACACAAATTTATAGTGCAGATATAGCACGAAATTCTAAGCACCCACAACATTGGATTGGGAGCCATCAAGTGATTAGGCAAGCAGTTGAGTTTCCCATAGCAATTTCTCATATCTTCTTAAGGAGAGCCGAATCTACATGATAGGAACCATAATTCTAGTGCAGGCTTCACCAACCTGGTGCCTTCCTGATCTTTCAGACTACAGTTCCCATCAGCCAAGTTACAATCCAAAACATAGGGAGGACACTGGGTTGGCAAAAACATTTATAGAGGAATGTGAGGGTGTTTCTGCAGTGGTGTGTGTTAATTTGCAAATGAGTCATCAAGATATCACAAACGGGTCACTGGCAACCCTTTTTTTGTTTTGTATTTATGTATCTCTCCCCCCCCCAAAAAAAAGGTAAATCTGGATTCAGTTGGGGAAAATGCGGACTGGCGTTTTGATGCCAACAATGTTATGTGGATGCAGCAAAAAAAAAATGCATGCATGAGGAGCACTGATCCCTCCATGAAAACACTCAATAAAAATCCCTCAATCAATAGAAGAAGCCAAAAACAAACAGAAACTGTGGATACTATAACTAGACATTACTAAAATTACTATTTTTGAAACCAACACTGAATTTTGCCATGCCCTGAATGTGGGAAGTGGAATGCCTTCAAGTAGATCCCAGCTTATGGCGACCCTATGAATAGGGTAAGCGGTATTATTTCCATTCCACCTTGTGTTCATCACATGCAACACTGTTTCCATTCCTCTGCAGTTTACTGTCAAAATTTATGTTATTCATCTCACTGCCTGCAGTGGCAAAATTGCGTAACAGTATTCCACACCATTCATGTCAGTACAAAGGAATGCAATGCAAGCAATCAGTTACATGTCATCTGTGGATTGAAAGTAACAACAGCAAATGCCAATTGCATTCGCTGGCTTGCTTTGAGTTCCAGACATGGGACGAATAAGCGAACATCTGCCATTTTGCCTCCCGTTTCTGTTTTCATCTGAATTTTCTGACATCCCTAACGAATCACAAGCTATTTAAAAGTACAATTAATTTAGGGGGAAATTTAAAAATAAAACAGAAAGAGGTATAGACACACATTGACTTAACAACAATGGGGATCAGAAACAAGCTTGGAGTATGAGCTGCCTTTCTCTAGGGCGATATTTGAAAAACTTCTACATATGTGTGTACCTGAGTATTAATGGCTGTCTTTATCGCAAGGAATTAAAAACACAAAGCAAATCAGACAATACCTTTTTATTGGACCAATTAGTCTTAAATACTGTGCTTTTAAAAAAATACTTTGAGAGGGTGCTTTCTGATTTTACATTAGAGTTGCGTATTCAGTGCAAACGTAGTCCTTAAAAATAAGCATTAGATGACTGAGACCCTGGGTGGATATCTTGCAGCAGCATCTAAGAAGACTAATACCTTGAAATTTCCAAAGAAAATGTCAACATTTTCAAGGTAAAATGCCTCCTAGGAATCCAGACTAGTTGTGAATAGATCTTGCCAAAAAGGGAATGATTACATAAGAGGATGGCAAGTTATTTTCATAGGTAGTTGGTAATATCTCATCTTTATACACTGTAGTTTTCAACCTCACAAATATTTTAATACATATAAAACTCCGCTGAACTCAGTCCGCTGTGTATATACCATGGAATGCTATGAAATATATGTGTTCTGATGGTATATTAGTAAAACCATTGGGTTTTTTTATCTAATAATGAAGCCAAACTATAGCTAATGCACAAGTGTGCAAACACTCATAGAGAAAAGACATGACCACTTGTTCCTCCTCTGGTCCTGCTGCTGCACTATCATAAGCTAAGCCCTGGTTTGGCTTAATGTTACATCTGAATCAGACTCATGGTTTATCTTCTCCAGACAAACTAGGAGCAGTAAGCCATAGAACAAGTCTTGGTTGCAAGCTCATGGTTTTCCTGGCAGAGCTTGGAAAAGTTACTTTTTTGAACTACAACTCCCATCAGCCCAATTCAGTGGCCATGCTGGCTGGGGCTGATGGGAGTTGTAGTTCAAAAAAGTAACTTTTCCAAGCTCTGTTTCCTGGAGCAAGATAAACCATGACCCTGGGTTCAGACACAATACCAAGCCAAACCATAGTTTGGATTGCAGAAGTGCAGCAGCAGCAGGACAAGAACAGGAGCAATGTGGCCACAATCTCTCCAGAAACCCACAAGTTTACTCATTTGTTCTAAACCCTTGGTTTGATTTAGTGTTACATGCAGACCAAGTCATCAACAGTGTTACATTTTTCATATTCTGTCAATGATGTTCATTGAAAACTTCACTGAACACAGAGAACTATAAATATGTTCATCTGGAATGTTAAAGCATGGTCAGACAATGTAATTGTTCCTTCAAAAATAAAACGTGGAGAAATGTACATCTTAACACTCAAAGAGTATGACAATTGAAATAAAAAAGTGATTTAAATACACAAGCTGTAAAAGCTGACCATCCCAAAATTTGTTTGGCCTAACATCCCAAAATTGATACCTTTGGAATAAATTATGGCAACTCCAATAAAAATATATTTTGCTCAACTCTTTAAGAATTGGCTGCTTGAGCTAGTAAGTGCTTAAGATAGCAGATTGTTTAGGTAGGCATTCAGAAATTAAGGGTTTTTTCCCCTCCTAGAATGCTGTTATTATTTTTATGATTTATGTTTCATTGTTTTTACAGTATATTTTTCATTTTTGTAGTACTATTTTATTACTATATTAGTCAACTTAAGTTTCCTGTTTGGATGGAAACAGAAGACATAAATATTTAAAAATAAATAAGAAATCTGTTGCATCAGTGCAATATTATAAGCCATGATGCATTGACAGCAATTCTGGGATATTATTGTGATTTTGGTGTTAGACAACAGACTGATTTGTACATGTATATTCTCTACTTGGTGACTTTAACATCAAGTGGTGATTTAGAAATGGTGCATGAATGAATGTATAGATGAGTCATCACAGACATAACCTGAAGCTTTCATACCACCTGATATCACCTCACACCATCCCCCGCCCTCAGTGGAATTTTTCACACACTCATCTGCCAAGCATCATGAGTTGGACTAGATGGTCTTATAGGCCTCTTCCAACTCTGCTATTCTATGATTTGATACACCCAGGAAACTGTGAATGAATTACCCTGGGATGACAAGCTTCCAAGTGACTGTAGCAGCTCTTGGTTCTAACACCTGCTACAGTCACCCATGGAAGCCCTCTTCAAGACCTCACTCATTAGCACTGTGACTTTTCCTGCATGACCCTCCAATGCATGGTTTGTTGTGACTTTTCCATCATTGCAAATTCTTTGTTCCTCTGTAAAATTTAAAGAATCCATAGGATGGGAGTAGGTAGGATTTGGTGCTATTGAGAGAGGGCTGCTAAATCACCTGGATGTTTATCACTCATCACATGGAACAATGTTTGTGACCCAAGTAATCTGAGTAATCAAGCAATGAAAAATCAAGTGAGCCATGCACAAAAGGTCAAAAAGTTTAGAAGTGAATTCATGGGGGGGAGGTGCTCCAGAGAGGAGCCTACAGGTGTATAAGCAAAGAAGTGTAGACTCTGTATCCAATGTTCTTTGTCTGCTAGCGCAAGGACTCTTGTGCTAGTGGACAGATGAGTTTGAATGTTGTGCAAGAGAGGAATCCATTGCAACAGTGGAACTGGCAGATACTTGTTGCACAACAAATTGCATAATCTATTGTGCAACCAAGTTACCAGCAACCTGTTTATGCATTCTCTTGTTTAACAATGTTCTGCAAGTGCAAAACATTTTGCTAGCAGAATAAGTTTACCTCTAAGTATTAATTCAGTGCTACATTGGATATTATCCTTTGAATGCACAATCTGTGCACCCTGCAGTGTGTGTGTGTGTGTGTATAAAGTACACATTGTGCTTCACATCCTCTACGCATTCACCTCTATATGCAAGTTCCAAACAACTGTTGTATTCAACTATGTCCTACTCAGACTAAACCTACTGAAATTAATGAACCTAAATTAGTTGTGTCAATTAACTTCACTGGATCTACTCTGAGTAGGACTAGACTTTGATACCGCCCATTATGTGGCTATTTAAGAGAAGCATGGGGGTCCTAGTTTTCCAAAAGACCACATTCTCCGATACAAGCTTGGCGGGTTTAAGATCCACAGTAGATTCCCTTCTGTCTGCCCCACCAATATCTGAAGCACATTTGGTGGGAATACAAGAGAAAAGCCTTCCTGGTGGCTACTTCCAGGGTCTGGAACTCCTTGCCTCATCTGTGATGGCCTTCTAACCAAGAAGGAATAATGGGATCTAATGCACTTGTTCCCTGCACTGGCCTTCCCATAAGCATCCTGGTTGTCCACCTTGAGAACAGAACACTAAGCTAGATAGGATTTTGGTCTGATCCAACAAGGTTCTTCTTATGTTCTACTAGCAGGCAACGATGGCTTGAGAATATGTTGTCATTGGTATTAACTGGTTGCTTCTAGTGATGTTTAATGATGTTTTACCTGCCTTAGTGTTATGTTTTTGTTTTTGCTTTGTATTTAATGTGGTTATGTTGTATTTTATTAAATTTTGTATCTGTATAATTGTTAGCACCCTTGAGCACAATTGTTATTCTAAATACAATGAAGAAGTAAATAAATACTGTTTCCTCCTTCCGTCCATTTGTACACTGTTTGATTACCTGGCCAGAGTTGTGATGTACATGCATTTGTGAACCACTCCGAAGACATCTGCCATTTCTACCCATTTCTCTCATAACACCCATGGAGAACTCTTGGCAGGACTTGTCTGAGGAGGTCTGGGATCCAGGAGAGGGGCCCAGTGGTCTGGAGGTGATGGATGAGAATGTTGGGGAAGGGCCAAGTGAGCTGCCTATCAATAGCCCCTTCCCCATGGTTTTGGCCAACAAAAGGGACTGAGTTATTAGCCTGTCCCCTTATCCCACCTCCAGCTATCATTCCAGCCCCAGACAGCCTCCCCTTGCTCAATCACCTCCAGTGCAGGAGAAAGTGCTAGAGGTGGAGCCAGAGGATGACCTGGCTGAATCGTCTCCACCTATGTCACCATGGATGCACCGGAGACTGCGCAGGTGCAAACAGACTGAGTTCATTAACCAGCCTACTCGTAGGAGTGCCTGCTTGCGTGCCCACTCCCAAACAGAGAGACCAGCCCCGTGCAAGTAGTTGCACCCGCCCCATTCTTCAAAACAAGGCATTCAGGGGGCATCCCAAGGGTTGTGACAATGTTTCCGCTTGTGTACCCATGCCAAGTAGTGCCTTGCTGTCATCTTAACTCTGTGATATCTGTAATGTGATCTATGTTCCAACCGTGTGCTAACCTGTGGATTAACCGAGTCAAGAGTCCCAAGTCTGAATCTGTTGGTGGCAGTCGTGTAGTGGCAAATTCAGAAGTGCAGGGTCCCTTCATAAAAGCCATGCCCCCTCCCATTCTCTTTTTTTTCCTTCCTGGGTTGAGAATGAGATCCTTGTTAATGCTTTCTCCCACAACTAGGAACCAATAAGCATGAAAAGGCAGAATACTGGCTACTGATAAGAGTCTTCTCAGTGTCTGACTCACCTCCTTTCACTTTGATCCACTATAATTAGAAGGAAAGAACAAGGAAGTATGCGAGAAGACTCATCTCAGTGGCTAACACACTCTTCTTTCGTGCTGATTGGCTCATAGGATGCTGGAGACATGAAGACCCTGCTGAGACCCTGCTCCCAAAAAAGTAAGGGGTCTAAAACCCTGGAAGACTACACGCATGGTGGGTGGGAACCTGGACAGTTTCTTCTTTCTTTTAATATACATACTTTATAATGCTATTTCACTGTCTTTAAGTGGTTTTTTTAAAAAATTCTTTGCCTTTATAATGCATTGGCTTTTAAACACTTTTAAGACAACAGGCAGCGTCTATCCCTGCTTGAACTGAAGGTTGCTCAACTCTAAATAGTTTCTGATTAATGCTAAACGACAGGAGGTGAGAGAGTTCCTTTCACATGATATTAAAGGGTAGATATAAATATAGGAAAGCAAGCAACACTTAAAAACATAACGCATAAATCCTGCCCTTAATAATTACCACCTACATGTCAGCTTTCGGCTTTAAAGCTTTTGCATTTAAGCAGCAGTCCTCAAAGTAACCCTGTGAAATGAGCTAATTAACACCATCAGCCAGATGAGAAACTGAGGAACCGAGAGAGACAGAAAGATGGGCATCCTGAACATCAAAGGCTTTCTGTTGAATAAAAGAGCCTTGTGTTTAGGGACGGGGGACAGATGCAACTCAGTTTGCATTTAAAGGTGAATCTACTTAATTTGAACTTTCCAAAACAATATGTGAACCAAAACACAGCCATTCTCCACAATTTGAAATTCTCCAAACTTTGCAATGCAGTTCTCCAACTGAGAACTGTGTACAAAAATACATACACTGCAGTAAAATGTGCATAAAATGCATATATTAGTAGGAAAAACATACAAAAATGCCTTAGGGGAAACTACTTTGCAAAAATGTGCTTGTTGTGCAAAATTATATACTGTGTATATTTGGAGAACTTCACACTAAAACTCTGAAGAATTTTCTTGAGGACTTTTAACAATCTGATGTTGAAAAATGGAGAAAATGAAAAACGGAGAGAAACCGAATTTGACATATTCACCCATCCCTGTTTGAGAATTTCAATAAGAGAAGCCCCAGTAGAAAGTTCAGTGGCCAGACCAAGTCATTCTAGAAACTCAGCCACATTTCTCATAGAAGATGCTGGATTGGGTGATGACATGTGTATAGTTGAGGGTTTGGGGTTTTTTTAAGATAACTGCTGAAAGGCTTACTGAACTTTTTTCACAATACATTGAAAATTACATTACATTTTCATAACAGGGTGGTGAGTTCTCCCCCGCTGGAGATATCTCAGCAAAGGCTGAACTTCTGTCTCTTAAAGAATGGTCCAGCTCTGAGTTGGACTAAATGGCCTGCAGGGCCCTCTCCACCTCTATGGGTTGTATCCAATGTTAATAGACATGACTAAGATTCACTAATTTCAATGGGTCTACTCTACATAGGACTTAGTTGAATACCAGGGCTCTTTTCGGCACCTACTGAAGACCTTCCTCTTTCAAAAAGCCTTTTAAGTAGAGACCTTATCCCAGTCTGCATCTGGTTTGGAATTGTTTTCAAGATGTTTCTAACTTTTTTAAAATTACACATACGTTTTAAAGATTTTTTGTTTTAAGATATTTTAAAATGTTTTGTTCTTAAGATAGTTATAGTGTTTTATTATTTGTTTGCTGCCCTGGGCTCCTTCTGGTTGTCGGCCGTCTGGTTGTAGACTTCTATTTAAGTCAATAGTCATGACTCACTTAGGTCCATCAATTTCAATGGGTCAACTCTGAGTAAAACTTTGTGGAATACCACCCTAAGGGAAGTACTCAATGCTAGTCAGAGCAAACCCACTGAAATTAATGAACCTAAGTGAATCATGGACTAGTATTGAATACCACCCTATGATTCTACCAGGTAAGAATCATAGCATGAAGGAAATGCAGCAAGGGAGGGTCGCTAAAATAGGAAGGTTGGTGTACATTTTGCATTTTTAAAGCTAAACAAAGTCAGTTTGTTAGATGATTTTTGATCTATTGATTTTTGATCTATTGTCAAGTTGTCCCCCCTCACCACAAAGGAGGGGAGGGTCACAGGAAATTAGCAGGGAGTAGAGCGTAGGCCAGCTGTAGTCTGCCAGTCTGCAAACTCTCCCTATAAAAACTCTGGGAACCTTAAAGCACATACTCTGAAAGCAAATCTAAAGAGTTTTAACGTATGAAGGGACTGCATGCAAGGTAGAATTCTGATCATTATGAACTATCAGAAGAAAGCGCTCCAAGTCACAATCCACTGTTGGGAGCAGAATGAGCCCAAGAGAAAAAGGTAAATAAAAACTAAACCACTTACTAGAAGAACAGGTCACAACTTTAAATGGTTTTACCCCCATACGGAAAAACATCTATGGATTGTATTTCTTAAATCCTACTCAGAGTAGACCCATTGAAATTAATGAACCTAAGCAAGCCAACACCATTAACGTTAATAGGTATACTTTGAGTAGGCCTTAGCTGAATGCAACCTTTTGTACAGAAAACTACCCTCAGCACGTAGAAAATACTATACAGAAAACATAAGGCTGTATCCAACACTGTAAACAAATTTGTCTGCCCAGATGACTTAGGCAATGAAGCCAAGCCACATTCCAAATGCTTTTCAAATTCCAAATGCACATGGTAGCTTCACCAATCTGAATAACGGTGCAGATTTGTTTTTTGGCTTATTTGTTTTTAATCCAAAAAATGGTAATGGTACTTTCTAGGAAGAGTCTGTGCAGGACACACACACCACGTGTGCCTTTCCCCCAATCTCCTGAGTTACCCGAACAAGATCACACATTTTTAATTCTGCATTAATCCAGATTGGATCCATATTCATGGTCGTAACAGACATTAGAATCCCAGTCCCTGAGGGCATAAGAAGAGCCTGCTGGATCAGGCCAGTGGCCCATCTAACTCCAGCTTTCTGTTCTCACAGTGGCCAACCAGGTGATGCAATGGGAAGCTCACAAACAGGACCTGAGCACAATCCCCACCCCCAGAGAGTTTCCAGCAACTGGCATTCAGAAGCATATTGCCTTCAACTGTGGAGGCAGAGCATAGCCATTATGGCCTTTGATAGTTATCCTCCAGGCATTTGTCTAACCCTCCTTTCAAGCTATCCAGGTTCACTAAGAGGTTTGTGCTGAAAGCATGCAAAAATACACCTGTTTGCTGTCCCAGCAGAGAAATGAAGATGGTTCAGAGTCAGCCTAGTTAAGACTAAGGGGAAACCAAGACCAATGTGGTGCCTTCACTGGAAGCAGCAATGCCATCAGGAAAGGATTTTGTGGGGCGGATGATCTAGGGGCCCCATTCAGCAGAATGGTCCCAAAACTCAGCAGGACTGGCTTACCACATTTTGCAGCGAGTGAAATCATACACATTGCCATCTAAAGAGTCACCACCTATAAGATCATGAACCTAAGTGTTACCTAACTGCACCACTGCTTGGGTGAAAAAAAGTCCCCAGTTTTCTCAGCATCGACCCTAACCTCGCCCCCTCGTTGAGTCATCCACAGATATGGTAACGGTGCAGGTAGCTACTGCTGTAGAAATTCTGACAAGACACGCATAGAACTGCCCAGGCCCCAAAGATAAACAATGGAGGAAAGTGAATATACTGCCCTCTAGAGGCCTAAGAGAGAAGTAAGAAGAACAGAGAAATATTAAATAGTAACTAAGTGGGTGTGCATTAATCTCTCCACAGGGCTCGGACTTTTCAATGCACACTTGCTCTTGTAACCTGGGCTAAAGAAGTCTACATCATGTATTAAATACAAAAGAACTATGGTGCTAAATCGAACAATGAGAGTCAGGGTGATATAGTGGTTAGAGTGCTGCATTAGAACCTGGGAGAACAAGGTTCAAATCCCCACTCAGCCGTGGAGCTAGCTGGTTGAACTTGGGCCAGACACAGTCTCTCAGCCTAATCTACCACACAGGGTTGTTGTGATGATAAAATGGAGATGGAAGAGAACGGTGCATAGCACCTTGAGCTCCTTGGAGGAAAGGTGGGATATAAATGTAACAATAAACAAAGAGAAGTTCCCTAAGTTTGATCATGAAATTGCCGACAAGCCTTAGTTACTATTTTTAAAAGGTCTAGATAAAACACAGCTTAAGGGGGATAGGGAGAGACTGGTTAATAATATTCTTATGTCATGCCATTTTTGAGTTGGTTCACTGTCAAATTAAAAAGAGCCTCTGTTTTATGTTTTATCACTCCTAATAGCTTATTCATCTTTTTTCTGGTTTTGTCACTAATATTTTCATGTCTGCCTTTATCTTATTTTTAAATCTCATTTACATACATACAAGCAGCAAAAGGCAATCATGATAACAATAATACACAGTGCAGTATGGCTGAAAATGTTGACTCGGAACTTCAAGGGGCAGCTTGAAACTGATGCCCTGTCTTTGCTTTTATTTCATCTTAAAACAACCGTGCCATCACCATTTTTTAAAAAAAATGAAAAGAGAAGAAAAGAAATCCCACCCCAGAAAAGATTCTTCTTCCAAAAATAACATCTGCAAATAGTAGAGATCTAAAAGGAAAATAGTTTAGGGAAATCAAAACTTGCTTCACGTTATCTTCATCAGTACATTTAATACATAATATTGGGGGTTCTCAAGCTGTGGCCTATGGGCCGCAAGCTTCATTCGGGTGGCTCATGGTGCATCAGCGAAGAACGTTTACAATTTGAATTCTATGGAATTCAAACTGTAGTACAAATAAGAAATAAAAGAAGTGATACAAATGCAATTAAAGATAACTAGCACCATGCACTACAATTGCTACAACAGGCAGAAAAATATTTAAGTGGCTCACTGAGCCCCTCAGCAAGTGTGGTCTGGGGATGGGGGAGAATTTGGGAACCACTACATTATTTGGTATCTAAAATGCAAATATGGAGCTGCTGTATGTTGAGCCAGACAACTGGTCTATCAAGCTCAGTGCTACCTACACCGACTGTCAGCAACTGTCCAGGATTTACACAAGCAGCCTTTGGCAGTTGTGTCCAGAGAAGCCATGGATTGAACCTCGGCCAGTTTGCTTGCTCTACCACTGAGCTATCGCCCTTCCCAAGTTACTCTAGTTGTGAACATATCCAGCAAGATTTTATAGGAAGGTCTGCTCATTTTAAAAGAATTTGCAGAAAAGGTCAACCAAAATGTTTATTATTGCATTTATATCCCACCTTTCCTCCAAGGAGCTCAAGATGGTACACATGGTCCTCCCACCTCTCCCTTTGATCCTCACAACAACCCTGTGAGGTAGGTCAGGCTGAGAGGCAGTGACTGGCCCAATGTCACCCAGTGAGCTTCATGGCTGAGTAGGGATTTGAACCCTGGTCTCCCAGGTCCTACTCCAACACTCTAACCATCACACCACACAAATTATTGGGGAGGTAGAGCAATTTCCCTTTGAGGAAAAGTTATAGCATACAGAGTGCTTTAGTTTTGAGAAAAGGTGAGTAAGGGGAAGTGGTAAAAAATCAGGACAGACCAAAAGTACTTCTCCACATAGTGTATGGCTAAACTATGAAGACTGCTGCCAAGGTGGATGGTTTTAAAAGGGGATTAGTCAAATTTGTGGAGAATGAGGCTCTCAATAGCTATTCGTTATGATGGCTATGCACTACCGCCAATATCAGAAGCAGTTGTTGGAACATCAGCAAGCCAAAGCTACTGAGCTCATGCCTGCTTCAGGGCTTCCTATTGGCATCTCAGTGGCCATTGTGAGAACACAATGCTGGAACAAACAGGCCTCTGGTTTGATCCAGCAGGGTTAACTATATTCAGGGCCGGCACCAGGCATTACTAGGCCCTTGGGCACCAGCCTGCCTGGGTGCGCAGCTCCTGCCTGTTCCACCTACCTCTCCCGTCTCCTACTGCTGTACACACTGCTTACGCAGGGCTACCATCAACCAAGATGGCGACGGAAGCTTCTCTAAGGGGCTGATGTTCCCACCACCATCTTGGTTGATGGCATGCATGTGCGGTACACTACATGTAGGGGCATTAGCCCCTTAAAGAAGCCTGCACTGCCATCTTGGTTGATGGAAGCCCAGCATGCACAGATGAAAAAGACAGGAGAGGTAAGTGGAGTGAGCAAATGGGCAATCCGCAGCAGGGGAACACTACTCTCCCACCCATATGAGGGGCCTTTCAGGGGGCCCTCTGGGCCACAAGGGCCCTCAGTCAAGGCCCAACTTGGCCACCCTTTGGCGCCAGCCCTGACTAGATTTATGTTATTTATTCAATTAAGACATTTAAACACTGGAGCTAATCAAGAGGCAGCTGGACAGCCATATGTTGGGTATGCTCTAACCTGGATTCCTGCACTGAGCAGGGGGTTGGACTCAACGGCCTGCTAGGCCCCTTCCAACTCTACTAGTCTATGATTCAACATACTGCTCAATCATTTGCATTTCTAAGCAGCGTAACCAGTAATGTATTGGCAAATTCAAAAGTGCAGGATCCCTTCATGATAGTCACAGCCACACCCCTCCCCTTTTTTTTGCTGCTGGGTTAAGAATGAGACCCTTGTTAATGCCTTCTCCCACAATAACAGACATCCCTAGGAGACAATAAGCACGAAAGGGGAGAGGTGTTAGCTACTGAAAAGTGTCTTTTCAGTGACTGACTCACCTCTTTTCCCTCCGATTAGCTTCAGTCAGCAGGAAAGGACAAAGAAGCATGTTAGACGACTCTTCTCTGTGGCTAACAGACTCCCCTTTCATGCTGATTGGCTCATAGGATGCTAGAGACATACGGACCCTGCTGGGACCCTACTCACAAAAAAGTAAGGCGTCTAAGACCCCCTGAGACCCTGGACGACTACACCACTGGGTGTAACATTGCATTCTTAACTATCAGCACTCCAGGGGGTGGGGAGAGAAGTGTTCAGTGTGGAATAAAGGGTAAGACAGGGGTTCCCCAACTGTGGTCTGTAGACCACCAGTGGTCCACGAGCTTCATTCAGGTAGTCCATGGCACGTACACATTAAATGCTTATATTGATTTTAACTTGTATTTCTTTTGTTTCTTATTTCATATTTCATTGTATTACAATGGAGTGCAAATTGTGATACAATAAAATACAATGTAAAAATATGAGAAGCAATATAGACAAAATTAAAAGCCATACACTATCTAGCACACTGCATTATGATTTCTACAACATGCAGGGGAAAAAATCATTCAATTGGTCTCCCAAGACCGTGAGCAATTTTCAAGTACTCCATGGGGGGAAAATAGTTTGGGAACCACTGGTATATGGTATAATATATATATATTAAAGTTAGGGATGCAATCCAACCAAATCTGAGTGATTTATGTTTCTGTTGATTTGAAAATAAGTGAGACTGAAGCACATGTTTATTTCCTCCTCTGAAATCAATGGAAGAGAAGTACATTCCCTTGAGAGGATCATGTCCTCTATCATTTTTCATTAGAAATCCAAGGATATGTTTTATACGAGCATTGAAGGAGGAATTTATAGAACCACTGATTGCACTGAAAATTATCTCCATGTGATGCCATGTACTGATGCTTTGGTCTAACCCAGCCTTTGCCAACCAGTGTGCCTCCAGATGTTGTTGGACCACAACTCCTATCTTTCCTGACCATTGGCAATGCTGGCTGAGGCTGATGGGAGTTGTGGTCCAACAACATCTGGAGGCACACCGGTTGGGAAAGGCTGGTCTAAGCACTGCCTGATAGAAGTGCACTTTCAGTTTACACTGAGAAGGTATGAGGTGGCAATAGAATAGTTATAAACTTTTTATTATTACATGTAGTATTTATGATATGGCTGGCAGCTGATTGTTAAGGTACTCTGTAGGATATAGGACCCAAACACATTGCATGGCAATTTACTGAATTTCACTGTAACCTAATCCATTTTCACACTTGTGGAATGTATAAACATTCTATATTTCCTTTACCAACATTTCAAAACCAACTATTAATTCGGTTTCCAACAGTAAAATAAGATTCTGATATACTGAATAAAGTACTCTTGCAAGAGAAAAGCAAAAATAAATAAATAAACCACATTTTAGGATATATTTATCACATAATAGATGGATGTTATATGAAATAGAAAGGAACAGATCATTTTACTCTTTACTGTGCAATAACCCCACTAACTTCGGTATACACCAACACAATTTGTTGCTAATAGACCTCTGATGCTAAGGAACACAATATTTCTATTGGATCTTAAGTGGTCAAGTTTGCACAATGCTGTCATTTACAAACATGGGCTTGTTAAGCATGATAATTCCTTCCACTTGAACATTTTACACAGTTATGATCACCATAAATGCATCTCTAAAAACTTTGACGACGTAAGCTTATCATCTACATTAGCTCAATACAAATTAAGCTAATAAACCTGAACAAAAGTGTTGCTTTGTTTATTCTTAAAAAGACAGCACCTCAGTAGTATGCTGCTGGTTACGGTATGAAATTTTATTTATTTATTATTTGATTTATATCCCGCCCTTCCTCCCAGCAGGAGCCCAGTGATAAAATTAGCATTTGAATAGCCAAGTGGAGAGAAATTGATTCTAGATTTTGTAGCCATCTAATAATAGATAGTGTATTATCTTTATTTTGCAGATAAATAAATTGGGCTGTATCCAATTAGGTGCATAAGAAGCTTCCTTATAAAGAGCCGGACTTTTGGCCAATTGAGGTCAATATCCCCTGTGCTAACTGTCAGCAGCGCTCCAGGATTTCAGACAGGGTTCTCTCCTAGCTTTACCTGGGGAAGCCAAGGATTGAACCTGGGGCCTTCCTCATCAAAGCAGTTGCTTTACCATTTAGTTATGGCCCTTCTTAAAGAAAACCCAATGAAATCAATGGATCTAAGTTAGACATGTTCATTAATTTCAATGGGTCTACTCTAAGTATAATTGACATACAACCTATTATGATTTTGCAGAATCATCACCAGAAGGCCCCTTAATCAGTCAAGGCAACTGTGTAGCGCAAGAGTAACTCTGAAAAGATCAATGAGAATTCCCTCTTCTCATCCAAAGGATTGTAATTGCTAGGTTTGCTAGTTCCGAGCCAAAGAGGAGGTTTACTAGTCTGGGTATGTACAAAAGGCAGTAGTGCAGGTTTTTGTCTTACAAGTAGGGTTGGGGGGAAAATTCTGTTCAGTTCCCGGTTCAAGCCGAATCTATCAAATTCATACTTTTCAAAACAATATGAGAATCAAAACACAGCCATCTTTCAAGACGTGCACTTATCCGAACTTTTTGATGCACTTCTCCTCCCAAAGGATGTTTACAAAAATCCATTTATTAGGGAAAGTGTACATAAAAATGAATATATGAGTAAAAATAACATACACAAATGTATTACATTAGGAGAAACTGCTTGCAAAAATGTGTACATTAGTCAAAACTGCATGCAAAAAATGTCTGTGTTAGGAGAAATTTGGACTAAAATGCTAACGAATTTTCATGAAGAATTTTTAAAAAAAGAATCGCAAATTGCTGCAGAGATGTGAAGAACTGAATTTAAGATTGAGGGGGAAAATGGGAAACTGAAAAAATCAAAATTGTCATATCCTTCTATCACTACTTGCAAGTCAAAGATAGACAAGGTGAGCTGGAAGGAAAAATAAGTGGCAGAAAGAGACCTCACACATCTTCCAAATATCCTGCCGTGTTTCCTGCATGCTTACGTGCAGAAGAAGAAAACATTTTCCAAGATGAGCAGTGTGAATGAATTGAGCCCATAATATATGAGTACTCCTTTTCAAAAAATTAACAAACCAGTGAAATATATCATGTAGCATATCATGCAAATCCTTTATTTGTAGGCTGAAGTGCAATAAAAGAGTTTCTATCTGTACTGTTTAATGAATGCAACTGCTGCATTCTATGGAAATGGGGATAGCGTTATTCTTCTATGCATATGAATTTTGGATATAAAGTAAGCCAGTAATTTTGAAACCTAAGAACATGGCTGCATTTCGTATTGAGATGGCATAAAACAGGAGGAAAGGCCTATGAAGTCATCTGTAATGAAGAGGAAAAAAGCAAATCCGTGTACTTTTTGCAGCACATCCGTGTTCTTCTGTGTGCACAACCCAGCTTGTATGACTCAAACACTCAGTCTGGTCTTTATGATTAAGCACTACCTAGCATTAAAATAAATTGCAAACCAAAGTTGTCCTTTTGGAACTTTGTGTTCTTATTTATGGTGAAAGGACTGAGGACTTTTTCCTAAAGAAAATATCACTCATTACTTGGCAGGTTTTGGGAAGTAATGGGACTTGTTTCCACAGAAGTATTCTTTCTTTTTAGAGTTCAACATAGCTATGCATGTGTGCATGAATGCACACAAGCAGCAGTATGGTATAATGGTTAGACTATTGTACTACAATCTAGGAGACATGGGGATATATTCCCATAGATGAGTTGGGGGCCAGTCACCATTTCTCAACCTACACTACCTCAGTGGGTTGTTGTGACAATAAAATGGGACAGGAGAAAACCGTGCACTCCACCTTCAGCTTCTTGAAGGGAAGGTGAGATATAAATGTAATAATAAATAAATAACATTTGTTGAAGGTAGAGAAATCGTGACATTTTCTGACCATCACGTGGTCATATTTTCATGAATATTCTCTGACCCCCACACTGAGACTTTTGCATATTCTTGCCTTCACACATGTTAAGTTTTAGAATGCAATAAGCATTTTTCAGACTTTGTTTACATTTTGTCTAAAGTGGTGAGATTACTGCTACCTCTGTGGATGTCCCCACACTGTTCCAGGTAAGGTCTCTTTCATCCACATATTTAGGGTGGATCACATGACTATTCATTATTCTATCAAGATACCTTCTAATAGGTTTTGTAACATTAGCATGGTACATAATTGCAAAAATCTGCCCTCAGCTCACGGGCGGAAGATGTAAACGTTACTCCCAAGGTTTATTGATTTAAAGATTTTTAGTCCACCTAACTTAATTAGTAAATATATCAGAACAATATACAACACAATAGTAATAAATAAGATAAAATGAACAGAAGGCAGAACAGCAGCATAAAAATTAAATGAGAATGCACAAATAAAAACTATTTGATCTGCTGGTCCACACTGAAGGCCTGGGCAAACAGAAACATCTTTGCTTGGGCATCAAAGCTGGTATCAAGCAAGGCTCTCTAGGAAAGGCATTACATCAGTGAGATGCCGTGACCAAAAAGGCATTCTCGCTCATGTCACACAGAACCCCACCTGATTTCATATGGTGTGGGAAGGATTGCTTCAAAGGATGAATGTAGTGGTGCTTAGGGCAAGGATAGTTGCTCCTGAGATAACCATGAAGGCAACAATAACCATGTCAACTTCAGGTAACATAAATAGGGCCTCAGAAACTGGAGGGATTCTGTTTAAGGTTGGTGTGGGTACCCTTTGGCACACCAGATGTTGCTGAACTACAATGCCCATTAACCCCAGGAAGCATAGCCAAAGGCCAGGGGTGATATGAGTTATTCAGCAGCTTCTGAAGAGGCAAAGGTTCCCCACTCCTGGACTACAGCTACCACTAGCCAGAGGACTTCCAAGTCCAACGCTCCTTAAGTAGGATATTGGTTGCAACTCTGGACTCTTGACTGAAGAAAATGAAGTGATTTCAGGATGTCAGACAAGGCTCTTGTTTAGTCTTACCGGTTTTTGAGACAGTCTTGTGAGGTAAGGCAGAGCGCAAACATTGTGGGCTGGTTGGGCGAGGACTGCAAGAGGTAGCATGCATGGTGGAGATATTTAATTTGGGTCATATGTAAAAGTGAATCTACTTAATGTACACAAACTGAAAAACAGGCATCCTTCGAAATGTACACTTCTCTGAATTTTGCATTGCCATTCTCCAGCCAAGTCATGTGTGCAAACATGCATGTACTAAAGAGTGCCTACAGATGCACATGTTCATGAAAATAATACACAAACATACTTTATATTAGGGAAAATTGCTTGGCAGAATTTTGTATATTCGCCAAAACTGCATACAAAAAATGTTTATATTGAGATGCAAAGAGGGGAAAGTAAGCTCCAAAGCTTAGAGCTACTGCACCTCTTCACAATACAGTTGCTGGTAGCAAACCCCAACACAGCTGTTAACAGTCACATCTACATTGGATTATGCAGCCTCACTCTCACTACTGTGCTTGCTGTTTCTCCCTTTTAATCTTCTGCATTCTGACACATTAGACCAGCCTTTCCCAGCCAGTGTGCCTCCAGATGTTGTTGGACCACAACTCCCATCAGCCTCAGCCAGCATTGCCAATGGCTGAGGCTGATGGGAGTTGTGGTCCAACAACATCTGGGGGCATACCAGTTGGGAAAGGCTGCATTAGACCCATGTAGTATTTCCCTTAAACGTTCATCCTCTGGTTTGCTCTGCAAAAAGGTGTGTGTGTTCTTGTACACAAAACAAGGTACCATCATTTTCAGTCTCCATCTGGAGACCTCATTTTTTTCCAATATGCAAAATGTGCACTGAGAATGGGAATTGTTATTTTACCATTTCTCAAGGGCTTGCTAGATTGCAATAATCAGCAACTCAAGAGAGTGACTGGAACAGGAATAAAAATTCACCTTTGTTCCTATAAGCAGAAGCTAATTTGCACCAAAAGCAACCCAGACTAATAGAAATTGCTGATAGTGGTCCAGTGCAGATGTTCTAAAACTGAAGTACAAGGTGTGAGGTCCACAGGCTGAAAGGGACAGCACACAGTTTCTTGGGGAGTGGGGCCGCACTCCTAGCCCCATTTGGGCACAGGGCATGCCAACTGGCCCTGCCTCAAGTTATCCATGCAATAACATTGTTACTTGCAGTAAAGAGGCCTACGCATGTGAGCTTCCATGTGATCCAGACACCAGTGTGATTGGGCATCTTAAATGCGTCAAGGTTTATATGCAAGCACCTGCTGGTGAAAAGGTTCCTTTTCTGCAGACAACCACACAAATGCAAAGGAGTTGATGACATTTGCTGAATGGGTTCTGCACTTCGGGGAAGGGCCATGGCTTGGTGATGGAGTACATGTTTTGGATGCACAAACATTCCAGGTTCAGTCCCCAACATCTCTACGTATGGCTGGGAGAGACCCAGCAGAGCCTCTGCCAGCCATTGTAGACAATATTGAGCTAGAGGGACCAGTGGTCTTCCCTAGGATAAGGCAGCTTCCTATGCTCCTATATCCTCATGGCTCTGCCCCACAAAGAAAGAACTGCATTTACACCATTAGGTCCTCTTATTTGTCCCAAGAGTCTTATTTATTAACTGAGGCAGTCTTCCCACATAAGCAGGTCCCATCCCTAACCTTTTGACATTCATCGTGCCTTGTGTAAAAAGTAGGTTTTTGGACACATATCCAGATCCCTCCATTGTTACAGGTCCTGGATTCTGTACACACATGGGGAGTGCATGCATAGGCTCTGTCCACAAGGTATGATGAATGCATGGAGTGGGTGGCAAACCTTGCAGCCATGAATCTGCCCCCCTCCTCCATGCATGCATTGTACTTAGATCTAGCACATCTGTACAGTGCTCAAGAGAACCCCATTTGCACAGCTGAACTACATAAGTACTTGGACCCCAAAGGCTGACTTGGATCTCCAAATTATCTAGGGATGCCACTATCCTGCAGATGACCCGAGCCCCCATTTTCAGAACTGTGGCAATGAAGTGGGGAGGGGGGCTGCTTTCTAACTTGGTCACTCTATCTGTCCAGTAAGTAGGGGTGATTAACTACTTCAGAAAGCTATTTCAAATTGTTAGGTTAAGAAGAGACTCCCTGGTTCTGGCTGGTGGCCCGTGTAGTCCAGCATCCTGTTATCACAGGGGCCAAGCCTGCAAGTAGCACCTGAGTGCCACAGTGCTCACCCCACATGTGATACCCAGCATCTGGTATTCAGAGACACACTGCCTCCAGCAGTGGAAGTAGAACACAGTCTCATGGCTATTAGCTACTAATCATTCTATCTTCTGGGGATTTGTCTAATCCCCTTTTAAAGCAATCCAAGTTGGTGACCATCACACCCTCTTATGGGTCTGAACAGTTAAGCAATTGCAAGAGTACTAAACTGATTGGATGGAATCTTCAGTCTAGTAAAAATGGAAATGGACTGCCTTCAAGTCATTTCCGACTTATGGCGACCCTGTGAATAGGGATTTCATGGTAAGTGGTATTCAGAGGGGGTTTACCATTGCCTCCCTCTGAGGCTGAGAGGCAGTGACTGGCCCGAGGTCACCCAGTGAGCTTCACAGCTGTGTGAGGATTCAAACCCTGGTTTCCCAGGTTGTAGTCCAGCACCTTAACCACTACACCACATTGGCTCTCTAGTAAATGCACCCATTTTTAACTTAAGTTATTAACAATAATATTTATATCAATAACTTCCTGATGACTTGTAAAGTAAAATACAAACCATATGAAATATCCAGTTAAACCAATTAACAGTGAAATACTATGTATGTCTACTTAAAGTAAGTCCTATTGAATTCAGTATTGAATATCTTACACCTATGTAAGCATTTAGAGGATTGCAGTCTAACAGAGCAATCCTAACTATAAGAAGCCAACGTAACATAAGTTTAAGATTATTATTATTTTAAAAAATGATTTCTATAAATGGCATAGCAGGTTTTATTAGGGGGAAAGCTAGATAAAACAAAACTCATAAGAAACATAGTATCTGCAACAAAAGATTGTATCCAACACTAGTTCGGCTCAGGGTAAAGCCACTGAACATAGGTTGTATTCAATTAAGTCCTACTTGAATCCCACCATTAGTAAGGTTCATTAACTTCAACGGGTCTACTCTGAGTTGGGTTACAATGGCCCATTGGCTACATTGGCTTCAGTGAGTAGACCCACTGTCTTTTAACTTTAATGGCTTTACTCTGAATAGGACTAGCATTGAATATTACCATGTCCATAGCATCTCTTCTCCCACCCAGTGGGAGTAAAAGCAATTGAGAGGGAGGAGGGAATGGCACATAGGGAAAGAGCTAAGAAGTCCCTCTCCCCTCCATTGAACTGCCAACATTGGACTTCTAGCTGTAGTCCCAGTAGCTGCAATATAATATATATATGTAATATATGCAGAGCTGCCCCTAGGCACCGGGAAGCGGGGCAGTTGCCCCGGGCCCCACACTTTGGGGGGGCCACGCTTGGCAATGAGAAGCTGGGCTGTGGCAGGGTTTTTTCTCTTCAGCCATGCAGTCTCATCAGCCGCTTCCCGCTCTTGGGGAATCTCCCACTCTTTGGCTGCATGCCTGAGCGTTTTTTCCCCTCTCCGCTCATCAGCTGTGAAGCGGGTGTGCGTGCGGCACCTAGCTAGCTAATTTTAGGCGGGAGGTTTGAATCCCCTGCCTGAGTGGCTTCCCTGTGCTGCCTGCCACCCACTCATCAGCTGTGCAGCGCGTTTACAGGCAGCGCTTGCCGGCTTATTCTAGGCGGGAGGTTTGAAAGAGAGAATGTGGGGGGGACCCAACTATGCTTTTGCCCTGGGCCCCGCACAGGCTTACAGGCCTGAATATATGTAATGTGAGCTTCTCCATCCTCCATTCCAAATCCGAGCCGAATACATCACTATTTGCTTTGTGTAAGGCTAGCTACACACTCACTTCCAAAGTCTAATCCCTAGCACAGTATTATATTACGCACAATTCTGTTGCACATATGTAAGCTTCTGAGTAATGTCTGCAAATCTCAGAGTCTTCCACCAAGTGATCTGATGTCACCCGTTATTTTAATGGATGCTTCTTTTCTTTTCTTAAATGAAACTGACTCTTGTTCTGGAACATCACAGTCCCACAACGGATGCCCTTTCTTTTGGAACAAAACAATTCCATAGAACATCGTGGAGCAGAAACCACAATCTCCTTCATTTTTAAAATTTGGATCTTGCTGAGGCAAAGTAATTTATGACAACTCCTGTTTGCCACCACCAAACATTGAGACGCTGTCAGCTCTTATAGGGGTTACCTTTCTGATACGTCATTTCCATGTCAAAATTGGAGTGGGGAATGGGGGACATTCTGATAGAAATGTGCGGCAGAAACTTTTTTCTTCTTCAACTATTATTTTTATAGCACTGCTTTTTTTAAAAAAAAGTTTGTCCTTCCAAATTCAGATATCAAAGGTCACAAGATGCATGGAAATATGGTGAAATACATTGAGAAAAGCATAACCTCACCATGGCCACAAGCATGCTAGGTAGGTTTAGGAAAACGATTTGTTCACCCTCAGCCACTCCATTTGCAATAAGGGTACAATAAAACTGACTACCCTTCAGGGCAGTTAAGGATACCCAAAATAATGTATATGATGCAATTTCAACACTTGAAAAACACTATATAAATATAAAGGCTAACAGTGTAATCCAAACTGTAGAAAGCCAGTGTAATTTACACCATCCTAAATTAAACCACAGTGAACTACCCTGTTCCAAATTCCTTTCATGAGCAGGGCTACCACCAGCTGAGCTGGCCCCCAAGCCTGGCAGTGGGAAAACATGGCTTTAAAATAGAGTTTGACTGATGCCACCCTTTTTGCCACTGTAACTTCCATTGGGTTGCTAGGTCATGTGGCCAAGCTGAAAGGAATGTGGAATAGAGGTAAGTCTCCCCTGCCCCATCCCACTCCGCCACACTTCCAGAATGCTCCTTTTTCAGGACTTACCCCAGTCTCGGCTGAGCCAGCTTTGGCTGAGCCAGAATGGGGGATTTATACTAGTGTATCTCTGGCTGAGCTGGGATGGGGGACTTCAACCACCTGAGTCCAGGCTTAGCCAGAGATCTGCCTATTCCAAACCAGACTCATCCTGGTGGATCTTGAGTTTGGATTGCTCCCTAAGAGAGTTGGGGCAACTCTCTTCAGGTGTAGCTCAGCCCCAACTGATGCAAGTCCAGCTGGCAATTCCAGCTGGCAATATGGGTGCAACTTTGTACCAAGAGCAAGTGGGGCCTTCAGTGTGTCCCTGAGTACTTTGTTCAGGTGAGATTTCATATTTATGTGTTACAGCTAAAGCCACAATGAATGCAGACCATGTCAGAACCATCCAATGCATTTGGCTCTGCTCTAGGCTCTTCAGCAAAGAGAGTCCTTGATAAACACAGACAACAAAGTAAGTTTCACACACACTGACACACTCTTCTGTATTAATGGAACAATGAGAGGCACAACTGTAAGGGATCTCAGGGGTCAACATGATGTTCAGTACAATTCATGATCTATTCCTGGCAGATACTCATCTAACAAAACATATTCTGATGGCAACCAGTGATTTTTTTATTTTATTTTATTACTTTGAGCACAATTTGCAAGGGAGAATAAAAACATTTAATCACCGGAACTAACTCACAACACAGACAAATAACTTGAAATTGCTATTAAATCATTCCAGCATGATGCGTAGGAAACAGGGATAGTGCTTGCAGTTCTTCGACTCCTAAAATTTAACGCTGTCGCCCAATTAAGAAATGGTAATTTATTAATCCCCCAAATTGTCTGTTTGATTAAATGTGCATAAATTTGCACAAGAGTAAAAACAGCACTTCTAAAATAAAAAGCATACTTTATTTTTAGACATGCACAGGCCTGCCATAGCAAACATCCTGTTGGAAGAGGCTTTTTCCTCATATGGCAGAGAAAAGGGGAAATGCCTCTCTTATGATGGTTTCTGCAATCCACAATTTTGGTAAACATTTGTATTTAAAAAATCAGATTTTTTTTAAAAAAAATGCTGGGTGATTAATCAGGAGTACCTTTTGTCAGTTAAAAGTTCTTTTTTTAAAAAAAACTTGATTAAATGTTGCTGTCTACCAAGATTCACCTGTGTTTCTTTCCTAAGATTTTACTAAGCCTGTTCCCTTGCAGATGTGCTCTAGAAGAAAAGTATAGTGTCAGTGACAGAAAAGGGGGGGAGAATGAAGGGGGCAACAAAATTATTCATACATTCAGAGGTTTGGAAGGATCCCAAAGATCATGAAGACCAGTCCCATAGCTTACAAAAAAATCCTTCTGTTATTAACCTCCTAATGCAGAGTATAGACCCATCACAAATGACTGCAGTTGCCAACACGCAATGAAAATGGTGCCAGTAGTTCAGAATGCTCCACATGATTCAAGTAAGTTAGCCAAGCCATATACCTATGAAGCATAATTTCCACAGGTCTCAAGAACACAATTTTTGAGCTTTCTATCTTTTGCCATTGTGTAAGTAATGGATCATACCCCCCCCGCCACCGCCCCTTGCAGCATGGCTTAAGTTTTCACAAGTTTTGTGTTTCCTCCTTAGGCTCAGATTTACCTCTTTCCCTCTATTGTCATGTTCCAGAAATCATCCTCGATTCAACAGCTCAATTAGCCTTTCTCTTTTAAAGCAAAGGTGCCAATTCCTGCTAAAAATATTTCAGTTGGAGCTCATCCTAGCTGCTCTGTTCTTAAGGTCTAGGATACAAAACCAGCAGTTTTGGAAGTCAAGTCCAGATGTATTTTTTTTCTTTCCCCGCCCTTTGAACTCTACTGAAAATGCAGGGAATCAAAGACAACCCCCCCAAACACTCTTGAACTCCACCAGCTTAAAAGGGAAGATATTAATAATATAAGGTTTCTAATACTTCATATTTATGGAGTGCTTGGAACACAGCTTCTCATACATTATCACAACAATCCTTACACAGGGTCAGCTCCAGGTAGGGATGGACAGATCTGTTAATTTCCATTCTCTCATTTTTCCATTCTTAAATTTGGTTCTCCACATTTCTGCAGCAATTTGTGGGAAAAAATTCTCATGAAAATTATTTAGCATTTTAGTGCAAATGTTTCCTAATAAGCATATTTTTGTATGTGGCTTTGAGTAATGGACACATTTTTGCAAACAATTTCTCCTAATATAATGCATTCCTGACATTTATTTTCACTAATATATTCATCTTATGCATACTTTCCCCTAATCTATGCATTTTTGTAAACATTGATTGGTTGGTGAACCGCATTGCAAAATTCGAATAAGTGCAAATTTCAAAGGATGGCTGTGTTTCGGTTCTCATATTGTTCCAGAAACCATGAATTTGATGAATTGGGCTTGAAATGTGAATCAGATTTCTCCCTCATCCTTAGCTCCAGGGTGGGTTTGAGGGGTCCTTGGCAATGTGCCCTTTAGTGGATCCTCTACTAGGTTGGCAGGCTCTCCCTGGCAAATAGCAAGCAAGCATCAGCGGGAATGCTCCAATTCAGTGAGAACCTGGCTAGGTGTGGGGGACATGCCATTTTAATTCCTACACCTCAGACGGATGTTACATCAAGGGCACTGTGGGAATTAAAAATGGGGCTTCCCCACACCCAGGCACTGAAGCACTAGGGCTTAGAGCAGGCAGGTATCAGCAGCCAAAGGATGGCACTGCCATTCTTGTCCTTATGTCAGCTTGTATGAACCCTACCTAGTACTAAGATCCTCAACAGAGGGCGTGAGTAACCATGCCTTCTGAAGTGAAGTCAGTGGCTACTATATATAGTGACTGTTTGGTAGTGGCCCCTCAGTTATGAAATATCCTTCTCTTATATGTTTCCCCGGCAGCAAACTTGATAAGCTATCTCTAGATGAAAGGATAATATACACAGAGAGAGTATTTTGTTTTCCAGCACTTTCCACAGTTTTATAAATTAGTTTTCAGTTGGTTCCTGAGGAACTGCTGCTAGGGATTGGTTTAACATCTCTTAACTGTTGCTTTAAACGCTTGCTGCCAGCCACTTTGAAAATATTTTATTGAAGAGGCAGGGCTTTTTAAATAAATGTTTTTTAAATAAATACAAAAACAGCCCTGCAAGGTAAGCCACTATTATTTTGCAGATCCAGGGGCTGAGCGCACATGGAATGTTAAATCATAGTGCAGTTCGGTAAGCCAATAACAAAACCATAACAAATCATAGTTAATAAAGCATAGCTAAGGTGCTGAATTTACACATCACATTAAACCGTGGTTTAAGTAAACCTTAATATAATATGGGTTAGCGTTATGTGCAAAAAGGCTAATGGCTTTGTAAAGGCCAGCTACTGAGTTCACAGGTGAAAGTTCAACTGGGGACCAACATTCTTAGCTATTGCACTATAACAGAATTTTTTCTTTCTCTCTCTCTCTCTCTCTCTCTCTCTCTCGCATGACCTCTCCTCCTACTTTGCTTACCTTTTTGATGGGAGAGCTAACATAACTCAGATAGCTGCTAGTGGGAAAGGGAGGGGGCAGCTGCACTGAAAAGCTGAGCCAGAACTCCAGAGTTTCATGAAAGCTTCAGGAGACCCCCTTCTTGCTCTGACTTACCCACACATTCCACCCGCTGCTAGTGAAGATAGTAAAGCTGAAAGAAGCTTAGTGCAAGTAGAGGGGAGATATGTGACAGAAAGTTAGAAGTCCATGTCAAGCCTTTCAGGCAAACAATAAATATTACTTCTGCTCATAATCAGACTTTTCTCCGTCGTCGTCTTTGAATGTTGAACCTTTTTCAATTAATTAAAAACTATGTGCTGCAGAGTGCATATTTTATCAGCCCTCAGCTGCTTAAGTGTCGAGAAAAAGACCAGGCAGTTTTTCTTTCTTTCTTTCTGTCTTTTTTTTTCTTTCTTTCCAGGCAACCCAGAGCAAGTACTTGCAAGGGTCATATCTTTTTAATTATCTTTTCTCTCTTTGATTAATTATTCCGTCTGACAATAGCGTGTTTCTAATGCTATTCACCTGCCTTTGATGATTGACAACTTTTCTGTCTGATTCAAAGCAAACAGCTGCTGCCATGATTGCCTAGCAACCAGGATGTGATGGATGAGCCCCAAAGATGGATGGCTGCAATAAATCATGTCTCCAGCTATAAAACTGAAAAAAGAGGGATAAGAATAAAAGCGAACCAAAAAAAAAAAACCCACACAAAACAAAACAAGGTTTCTTCCCATGAGTGCTCTCAGCTCCTTCCCAATTACACCTGAAATGGACTTGGTGTCTATTAATAGCAAAGTTTTCTAATCAGGAAGAAGGCGATGATGCCATTTGTATCAAGGTGTGTTTACAATTGTTCCAGCAAATTGGTGCTTGTTCCTTCAATTACCTACTATGCAAGAGAAAGGATATTAGAAGTTTTTCACCTTCTTCTCTGCAAGGCTTCCTTGGAAACAACATTACACTTCTGGCGTTGGGCCTTGAATGATAGGTCCATACGCATCTGATCCTTTCTTTGGCACTCACAAAGCAACGGCCTTACATCTCACCTGGGAAACTTCCCTAACTTCAGTTCACAAGTTATGCAGTTCCTGGCCTAAATGCCACCTTGTCAACCTTCCAGCGAGAGCTTGTGACTAGCCTTCAGATACAACCCCCGAGTATGATGTGCAATCGCATCTGTCTGCATTACCTGCCCGCCAGCCATCTCATCTCCCTGTCCGCAAGCAGAACAACGGTCTTGTATACAAGGCAAGAATTCTTCTCAGGGATGCCTTGTCGGCTGCTCTTTTTTTAAAAAAAAACTGATCTGTGCTCTGTGTGCTGGTATGTTCACGTGGCCTTTTAAATAACCATCACCATAACCATCACCACCAACCATCAACTACCAAATCTTAAAAGTGCTTGGGGATTGAGAATGTGGAGGGACATGGGTGGGCGAGGGGCAGAGGAGAACTCAGAAGTAGGCTTCCAGCTACATGATTATGGGAAAGGCATGGAAGAAAGTGGCATGACCATTTGTAGATAGACAGATAGACAGATAGATGTACATACAAACAGATGGCCAGATTCAAACTTCCTTTTTTTCAACAGTGTATGTGCACATGAGAATACCCTTGGTGCCAGGGAATCCTGGCAACTCATGCTATTGCTGCTATGTTCCTTTTCCAAGGCTGAACTCATGGTGGGTTTCCCCCACTCCCCAAAAGAAAGCCAGAATTGTTGCAGCAAACCAGAGTTGTTGCTGAGAGAAGCAACAAGCACAGTGGCACAACCTTCAGGCTTTAAAAGGAGGGAATGGGTGGGCAAAGGGATGAAAATGCATGTTGGATGGAACACTTCTGTTCCTAGGCAGGTTGAAATGTGCTTGCCAGTCTCCTTTCCTGCACAACCACCCATCAATGCAAAAGCCAAATGCAAGCAGCTTTAAAACTGTGTTTCTGTCTTTCACACATGCATACCAACAGTGGAAGAGAGGATCAAAAGCACTTTTAAGTATCATGTGTAAAATAGGTCTAACTAGACGCGACAACAGCACGACCCATGTTTTAAAAGACAGGTCACACCGCCAAATTTGTTGAAAGCAGGGAGTGGGGGAAAAGCCCTTTTAGAAGGAGAAAGGAATTGTGGAGAGAAAAGTACCCAGTCCTCCACTCACTTTACAACTGTTCCACACAACCATTACCCTAACCCAGAGATCGTGCCACCATCATGGCTAGTTAGACTCTAAAAGACACGAAATTTGTAGAATGAATTAAATCTGCTAGCAACTGGTTTGCACATCACATCAAACCATAGTTAAAAACACACTATCGTTTAATATGAACACACAGCGTGCTGGTGCACATTGCTGAAATATCCCTGTTGTGCTTCTGCCCTGCTCCTACTGTGCTGCTGGTAAACAAGTCAGAATCTGGCTTGACATTATGTCCAGACCCAGGCTCATGGCTGCTTTACGTCCAGACCCGCGCTCATGGCTGCTTTCTTTCTAAACAAACCGTAAGCGGTAACCAAGATTTGCCTTTAGCTTACTGATCATGGTTTCTTTAGAAAATGTATATCCCATTTAACATTTTTGGCAAAAGTCCCTGAATTTATAAAATACAATTTAAAAAAAGAAGAAGAATGCAACAATTACATTTACAGTCCATCATTTAAAATTGCAAGCCGGCACCTGCACAGGATAACCCTCTCAAACCCCCAAACAGGTTTGCATAAACAACTGAATTTTAACTATGGTTTAAAGTGGCATGCAAACTGGACCAGTGGTTTTCCAAAATGTAGGTGACAATCCCAGAAGAACTAGAGAGAGACTAATAAACACCAATAGCCACCTATACATAGTTGTAACACATACATAAGAACATAAGAACAGAAGAAGAGCCTGCTGGCTCAGGCCAGTGGCCCATCCAGTCCAGCATCCTGTCCTCACAGTGGCCAACCAGGTGCCTGGGGGAAGCCCGCAAGCAGGACCCGAGTGCAAGAACACTCTCCCCTCCTGAGGCTTCCGGCAACTGGTTTTCAGAAGCATGCTGCCTCTGACTAGGGTGGCAGAGCACAGCCATCATGGCTAGTAGCCATTGATAGCCCTGTCCTCCATGAATTTGTCTAATCTTCTTTTAAAGCCGTCCAAGCTGGTGGCCATTCCTGCATCTTGTGGGAGCAAATTCCATAGTTGAACTATGCGCTGAGTAAAGAAGTACTTCCTTTTGTCTGTCCTGAATCTTCCACATGGGCCAGAAAGGTATGGAAAGTGGGACACATAATATTTTGGGAGCACATAAAACATTCATCTGGGATTGTCAACATTCACATGTGAATATTGACATTCACCAAAGTATGGACATTCACGCATATATGACTAAGTAATACAAAACTCACTTCTGCCAACTTAGATATGTTTCTTACTATCACTTATCATAATCCATTAATCATTAATACAGGGCTGGGGAAAATGTGTGTGAGTGTGTGTTATGAGCCTTCAAGTTGATTACGACTTATGGTGACCCTATGAATCATCGACCTCCAGTAGCATCTGTTGTAAACAACCACCCTGTTCAGATCTTGTAAGTTCAGGTCTGTAGCTTCCTTTGTGGAATCAATCCATCTCTTGTTTGGCCTTTCTCTTTTCCTACTCCCTTCTGGTTTTCCCAGCGTTATTGTCTTTTCTAGTGAATCATGTCTTCTCATTATGTGTCCAAAGTATGATAACCTCGGTTTCATCATTTTAGCTTCTAGAGATTGGTTTAATTTGTTCTAACACCCAATTATTTATCTTTTTCACGGTCCATGGTATCAGCAAAGCTCTCCTCCAACACCACATTTCATAAATCCATTAAAACAGGGATGGGAAACATGTGACAACTCACATCATCCCTCACTCTCATTGCATGCTGACTGGGACTGATGGGAGTTGGAGTCCATCAATATCTGCAGAGCTACAGGTTTCCCATCCCTCCATTAAATATGCAAAGGAGGAAATTCCCAGTACCATTCTGTTCTGTTACAAGTGTGATGCCCTATTTTCAGAGCGTACATTCCTGAATGCTACCAAGAATCCCCCTCATCCAATCGAAGGATGGTCCAAACAAGTAAGGTGGCAGCAGAGGGGAAATCACACCCAATGCATGTGTGGTTTGAGCACAGCATATTATGATGAAGTGAAGTTAGTGTCCTAAATTTATAAATAACAGGGGGGTTATCATCAGCTATGCAAAGAAGTCAAATAACAAGGTCAAAACTGGGGTGATTCAGGGGTCCCCCTCCCTCCCGAGTCAAAGTGCAATGTCAAAAAAACCCTCTGAGTCTAATCAGGGCTTCCACAAAGCCACAGAGCATGCTGTGACTCTGTATTTTTTGTACAGAATAGCTGTTGCTTCCATATATCTCTGTTTCTCTAGGGTAATGGGCTTTGAAAGAAGTGAGGCTGTCCAAAATGTTGCCTATGGAGCACTGAAGAGCTCTGAATATTTTGTTGTTGCTGCTGTCGTTAAGCACAGCAGCAGATATTTTTTTAAAAAAAAAATTAAAATGATCCTTTAAGGGTTTTTTTTTAAAAAATATCCTACATTACCCTATCTTTTTTTTTTTAAAAAAAAGCAAAGAATACCTGAGATCTTCAGAACTCCACAGGCAGCGTTCTAGATAGCATCACATTGTAAGGGCTATCAGAGGCATGTGGCATATTGGAGAACACAGAGAAAATCTGTCAGGTCTACTGGAGGGCACCAAAAGCTAAAGCTGATGTGAAGCTACAAACTTTTTACAGCTGTACACACAAAAATACACACCACAAGGGCACCTATTAATTATTTTATTACAAGTAAGAGACAATCCCTTGCTCCTTTCCCATAAGGGAATATGGAGGAAAATGAGACTTTTTTTCCTTTTCCCACCAAAACATCCACACACACAACCCGTGGACCTATTTATCTGCAATTTGTCAAGCTTAGCTTTCTCTGGAGGGGCTCCTGGGTCTGTAAATTTTGTCTACTTTGGTCAAAAGGGGAACAAATTATAGCTGCTTTTAGATTCCCCATTATAATGAATGTGGAACACAATGCTTCATTTTAACCAGAGTGGCTCAGGAGCCACATTTCAGATCAAAGTGGAGAGAACACAAAACAACTCAGAAAAAGATTGGAATTTTAAAAAATGTACAAATGCATGGGCAAATCTTGGAGCCCATGCCCACCCCTAGTAAATAAATGTCTTACTTTCAGCCTTTTCTGGCCAAATTTCAGTTATCTATCTATTGTGAAAATACCTTGATAATGCTGATACTCTTATGAATGCCTGAGGTCTGACCAACAAGATTAACAAATACAGCTTTCCATTCCATCTGTGTCTTTGTTTGCTCTGTGCTAGAGAGTTGGCTGCAGTTTTGAGGCAGACATCATACATAGAACTTAGGTGAATTGCTGAAAATGCCCATTTCCAGACTTCTCTATTAATCAGATACATTTTGATTAAGCAAGAAACATATTTTAACTTCCTGTTTATGGTGGAGTCACCTTAACTTTGATACCTCACTCAGTAAATCAATATCACTCATCAAGATTAGAGGGACGGATAGAGAGATTACACAGGTGTGTGTGTTCACTCACATATAACTTAAATTTATTTTATCTTCATCATTTGTATATTACCCATTTAACAATGTTCTCTTGGTGGCTAACGATAAAAGTTAAAACCCTTATAAACTAAAAATGGTGTTTTGTTAGGAAAACCACCACACTACAGAACTAACTAAAGAAATAAAACCAACAGCAGCAAAAGATACATATTAAGCAAACTTTCATGTGTTAAAATTATCGTAAAACACCTGAGAAAATAAAAAGGGATTTGCCTGGAACCAAGAAGCCAAAAGCTCCTAATATATAACATGAACCTCTCTAGGTGAACCTCTCTAAGGGGGGCATTCCAGAACTGGGGGGCCACCACCAAAAAGGCCCTTTCTTTGGTAGCCATCTGCTGTCACTCATTTGGTGGGGCAAATACATATTCACACTATGCCTTGCTCATAGGCTTGTTTTTAAATGCATCTCTTTCCTCAAGAACTGGACACATTCATTTAGCACATCCCACCCACGCCAGCCCCTCATTACTCTGAGCTCAGCTCACACCTTTCTTCATGACAGAGAGGGACATCAGATGTACTAGAGTGGGCAACACTATCTGCCTGACACAAGGTTGGATATTAGTGCATGGTCACACACACTGTGTTGTACTTTCTTTTTATAAGGGGCATTTTACTTTTTTTAAGTTGTTTTTTAAATGTTGTATTTTAAAATTGTTATAACCCGCCCTGGGACCTTTGGGTGAAGGGCAGGTAATAAATGATGATGATAAGAATTATGATGATACATGTTTCTGATTTAGTATCATAGGGTGATATTCAGTGTTATACTCAAAAGGACCGATTCTGGCTATTACCTGGAGTACTAAACCAGGAAAAACTCCCATGTAAACTTAATAGGTAGGATTCAACACTAGTCCTACTTAGAATAGAGCCAGTAAAGTTAATGGACATGACTAATTTATATTCGTTAATTTCAGTGGGTGTACTCTGAGCAGGCCTATTGCTGAATACAACCCAGTATGTTTCTTTTCTGTGGAATAAAACTTCCCATAAGAAGCAAGGATTCTCTGTTTAACAGTGTGACCTGCATTCACATTTGAGTCACCTGATGTTATTTGATCTACAGGAATATTAGCACAGCACAACGTGTGTGTATGGGTCAGTGGTGCACATGGATTATGTACATAGATCTTCACAGAATAGATATCTGGTTCAAAGTATCCTGCCTTAAGGAAAGGAAATGAATTGGTTGACATTGTTAGCCATGGAGACTTTCCAGCTCTATGATTCGGTGATATTTTTGCCTTACACAGATTGTTTATATTTAAACTATTTATTTATTATTTGATTTATATCCCGCACTTCCTCCCAGGGAATATAAAATTTAAATATAAAATGCTTGAAACTTGACTTAATCTTGACTTAGTCTTTTGTTCCCCCTGCAAAGAAAAAAGAAACCTAAATTCAATCAGCAAACACAAAATTAAACCATATAATTCTTCTCACTTAAGATCGCTACGATGCTCGATAAGGCTTGTGCTCAGAATGAAAATGAGATTAAGTTAAGAGCCTCTGTCTCATCTCAGAATGAGTGCTTGCAGGATTTACGAAACAATTTACCCATGCAGGAACTTGCACAATATAATCCTCTCATACAACTGCAGGAAACTTGCTTTTCTGGTGGTACACTTATAGCAATCAAAATTTATTTCCGTGTAGAAAGCCGACACACTGGGGGAAAAGATTCCATCTTGTAGAGAGGCAGATTTCAACGTAATGGGGCATTCATACAAGCCATCCCACACAAATAGAGTTTGGGAGGACTATACCACATGAAAGGCTGTACCATAGGAAAACCTGTATGTTAAAAGCAAAAGACATACTTCTCCAGGGCTTGCTTTTGCTAAAGTTCCCAGACAGTCAGAACCTAGTATCAAATACAAGCAGCTCAGTGGGAAGCCACATGCTTTGCCGGCACATAGTCTCAGGTTCAGTCTCTGGAATCTCCATCTTTTTTTAAAAAAAAAAAATCAATCAGGAGATCAGAAAGACCTTTCCTTCCCTGAGACCCTGAAGAGCCAATACCAGTCAAAGAAACAACAGTAGACTAGAGAAGCAAATGTTCTGACTCACTATAAGACTGCTTCATGGGTTAACAACTTCCTTAATTCTTCCAGCTGCTGGGCTGAACTGACTGAATCATTTCCAATTTAAAAAGGTATGTGTGGAGGGGGAGTTTTGCTGTAGTTAACATACATGATTCTGAAACTACCATTCAAAGCACATAATCAAGAATTTCCATAATTTTTTAAAGATTCACTAATCCAGTGAACAAAAGGTGGGCTGCAAAAGCAATGGCCAACATAGTCCCACAATGGACCCAAAGATTCTAACATTATTTGAGAGCACTGCAAAGGATTGAGAAGATGAGGAAAGAAAGCTTCACCATCTTAAGTGTAGTCAAGTGACATTTTGAACACTCTACTTGACAGCACAGAGTTATGTTTTCCTTTGGCAGTCCACTCAGGCTCAGTTTTAGAACATTATAGACATTCCACACAGAGTTAGTCTGCGAAAGAGTCCTCCCTTTCTACTAAGCAGGGCCGGCCCAACCATGAGGCAGAGTGAGGCGGCCACCTCAGGCAGCAAATTTTAGCAGTTTAGTTTATTATTATTGCATTTTTACTGCCAGGCAGGAAGAGAGGCACTTGTGGGATTTTCAGCCTCAGACGCCAAAATAATTTGACTGGCCTTAGGTACTATGCCCCTTAACTTGGGGTGCAAAGAGGATGCCATTAGCTGCTCTGACTTAAGCAGCAAAATATCTCGGTCTGACCCTTTGCCTTCCGTTTAGAGATCTAGGAAACCTTCCTTGAGAAACTCCATTCCTCTTATTTAAACTCTTTTGGCGTGTTTTGAAATTCCTCCGATGTTTTACCTGGGTAGGAACCCCTAAACTAACTCTGAATTTTACTTAGTATGAAATTTGGCTGGTAACTTTCCATCTGTTCTTTACCAGGTTGCTGCTGCCACTGTTGTTTTAAGTTATCTGACCCTTTCATCATGAACACTCTTTTTCTCTTATACACACATACCCCCAAGCCCCTAAAAACAATAGGAAGGCACACCTATAATGACCGGCTGGTATCTGGTAGCAAACAATGAGGGGGAAAGAGTGTGTGTGGGGAGAGAGAGAGAGAGAGAGAGAAACGGCAACGCCATCAATCAAAAACCTGCACATCTAGGCCTCCCTCCTGCCCCAGCTCATCCAACTCTCAAGTTACAGCTTTACACGGTAAGTCTAAATAATATTCAAAATGATAAATGGTGCCACAAGCCCGATATCCATCATCAATCTTTTTTTAAGGAACATCCATCTTCAACAATGCACGTTTGAATCATGTGAAACTGAGAGCTCCTATATTCATTTACACAACCCACAGCTAGCAAGCTGGGACTCTCTGAATGATACCTGTCAACCAGCCCTTCCTCCTTCGAAATATAAGAAAAGCCAAACATTTGAGGGGGGGGAGGCGTGACAAGGAAGAGAAGACTACTTCAACAACTGGATTTATCAGGTAGTTATAGACTCCAGTTGGGGTCTTGAAAAGCATACCCCCTTACTGTTAAGAACTCCGCAAAATAGCAAAACTGCAAGGCAGGGAAACAGATAGCATCAAACCCCCACCACTGCCACCCCCCCAAAATGTATACACCCACCATTCCTGTGCTTTTTCAACCCACCCATCCCCTCCCCAAAACAGACACAACACACACCCCTTCCCCGCTGTTTGGTAGGCCCCATTTGATAAATGACACCTGTCATTCTGTCATGAGGGAAGGGTGGGTCAGTGATATATGGCTCTGCTGAAAAGGAAATCGACTGTTTGGCACGGCACAGCTATTCTCCACCAGGATTTCGTTTCTGGACTCTAAAATAAAATCTACAATGTTTCCAGTTGTTCAGTTAGGACAAGCTGACAGGAGGCTGAAGGAGCTTGTTGTGTTCCCCACCCCCTTTCCCTTCCCTCCTCTAGATTTTATTTTATCCTCCCTATGTCCTTCAGAGTTTCAACAACAACAACAAAAAAGACAAGAAATTTGCTCTACTGACTGGAAACTGCCAAAAACACAGAGAGGGGGAGAGAGAGAGAGAGAGAGAGAGAGAGAATGAGAGAGAGAACACACATCTGTCAAAGTCCTCCATAGTTACGATCCGTGCTAAAACATGTGAAATGTGATTTTTATTTATTATTGGAGGGCAGGTGGGGGGGGAAAGGTGAGAGGGGAGGAGGGAAAAAAATCAAAGGCTACAAGCTAGCCTGGCACCAAAAAGCAAGCTAAAAATTAGCATGTTTGAAGTAATTGTCCCACAGCTTGACACCGGCATAGTAAATTTTAAAGGGAAAAAAATGTGTCAGGCAGACATGAGTTTCTCTCCCCCCCCCATTTCCTTCCTCTTCCCTCCCCTCCCCCCCTTTCATTAGCTCACTGGCAGGGTGGCACTTCTGAACCTCATTACTGCAAGAGGATTTATGAAGCTGAACCCAATGGCAAAGAAAAGGCATCTGTCAATAATTGTAGGGAGCTGCACTCACAGCTTTGAAATCTCATTAAGTATGCAGTTATCAGGCATAAAGATCAAAAACATTACTCAACTCCGACAGAATCTTATGGAGGAACATTAATTAGCAACAGGCCCACAGTACCATTATATATATATATATATATATATATATATATATATATACACATTATATATGTGTGTGTGTGTGTGTGTGTGTGTGTGTGCACACAGACTTCCCCCTCACACCTGCCCAGCCCACAAACCAAAAAGAAACACTCCCCCTCCCTTCTCAAAAAATAATTCCCAGCATCTGAGACTGATCAAGTACATGAAACAAGAGAGAGAGAGAGAGAGAGAGAGAAGAGGGAAAAAAACAGTTGAGACAGTCTTGGCGGTGAAAAGAGAAAAGGAAGAAGCTGTCAAAAGTTGAGAAGGATGTCAGAGCTGGCCCTGATTACAAGGGCCTATACAGTTCCCAGGCCTTTTTATTATCCCTGCCATCAAAAACAGACTCTGTGTCACAGATGGATGACTGATGGCTGCCAGTCTCAGACGTTCTCGCCAAGCGATCAGGAGACCCCTGCTGAGATCTGGCCCTCCAGCAACAGAGGTTGACCTAGCAGGAAAAGGACTTGTAGGCACATAGCCCAGTTCTAGAGATACTTCAAAAACAGCACCCCGTTCATTCCGTTCTTTACTGAGAACAATTCACTAAGAGGGTGGTTTGGGTTTTGTTTGTTCAGCTTACAGAAGTTAAATCTTCTCATCAACAAAGGACTCATTGCAATATTGAGAAATGGAAAGGAGGAAGAGAGTCTTTGTAATCTGTTCTCATACACCCACTCAATTTTTAGTCTAATTTTGTCTACTGTTCATATCAGAGGTATACTTTGCACCCTTTAACCTCTCAGAAAACACAAGGCAGTATAAACTGAGGAGGAAACCTACAAAGTCACAGTTGTGGGTAGATCATAAAATCAAGTGACCTTTGCAGCGTTAAGCACGGTGTGCAGCTAATTAAGAACGATGGTCCTATTAACCATCTTCCTTTCCGAACCTCGGATCTCTGTGTACATCCTGTCTTATTACCCATATCTGTTTCCACTTCCTGCTCATGGACAACTATATTTCCAAAGAATAATTCACCACTATTCATTAAAGGGAGAGAGAATGACAGGATGAATGAAAAAGAAGGGATGAATAAACATATTCTGTCTCTGGGTTGATGGTTGTTGGGAATCTTTGTTTTTTGTTTGATCTTGTTTTTGTTCGGTGTGGTGTTGTTTTGGCCTACGGTGCAATCATTTCTCTCTCTTTCTAGTTATAAGTCTAGGTCATATCTCGTATAGTTCTCAGAAATCCTCATTACAAAAAAAGGCATGTATAATACCATTTCCACATAATTTACAACTGGTTTACAACGCAATGTACAAATTTGCCTCTTAATTCAGAATACAGATACATACACACAATAATATTGTATATATTGATATTTGTGTCTTATACAATGACAGTTACGATTGGAGGGAATTGACCAGTATTTTCAGACAAAAGTATGTTCTGGCAAATGTGGAAAGTTTAGGCCTTTTCAGACTAAACTTTTCCACATTTGCCAGAATTCACTTGTTGGAGTGAAGGTAATTCAAAATAAAATTGTCACCTTTGCAGAAGAAAGGAAAAATGAAATTAAAGCAAAATAAGTACCATGGGCTGCTCTATGTGTGTGTGTATTTCTTAAGGCCTTGACTCAAAAGCGTTACAATAAGGTGTTTATATTTTTTTATATGCTTACCATATTACTTTTATTATGTGTAGCATCAAAGTGATTATAGCAATTACATCTAACAGAATTAATTATAGAACATCCCATCATTCCTAGATACATAATGCATTAGAGGTAAGAAGAAAACATCTAGACTCCGCTAACTAATGTTTGAATCAATTTCCCAAAGCACCAATGCATGACTAAAGTCTAAATTGTAGGAAGGGAGAGAGAGGAGAGATGCAGGTTACTAAAAATGTAAACTGCAAACATGAGCACAGGTGTATATACATATATATACACACACGGTTAAACCAAGAAGGTACTCTGCTTCATGATATCCTGAGAACAAGACAAGAATAGTATAATCTGTTGAAGATTCATAATCATACACAAACTCACACACAATTAAAAACTAACCAGCCTTCCCATCAAATGTGTTAGCATATACAGACAAGAATGTTTGGGCGAAAGAGTTACAACTCTTTGTGTATGCAAAATAAACTCACTCAAAGCTTCATTAATATTAATTTAAATTCAGAACCCATTTACATTAAATTGTTCGTTAAAAGTGGTCTGTTTTAAAGAACGCAGAAGACCCTGAGACAGAGGGCCCAGTGTAATGATGGAAATAAACTATCAAAAGAAAATGCATACCAGTCATCTCAGATGTAGAATAAACCCATTATTTTTTTTCCTGCAAAAACATGTGACGTTGGGCCAGAGTTGGGCCAGCCCCTCGCACATTACACTGTATCTCTTCAGTACAAGTTGCCCTTTCAACCTCTTGATTTGTGGTACAGGTTTGTTAAAAACAAGCTTTTATTTGAAGGCAGGCATAGATTAGCAACACACGCACACACACACATATATATATTAGGTCTCTGCAGGAAAAAATATATTTTTAAATCATTGTCATCGTAATCCTTAGAATTATTCTAAGATAACTGGATTTTCAGTAGCTAATATAAAATGAAGATGTGGGTGGCTTCAGTCTGGAACGAGGAAAGGAAGTTTCTCCTATGGCGGAATCTGTCAGAATTGCCAAGTGTGGGGAACTTACCTGTATTCTAAATACTTTCTTATAAGTGAAGAATACAGAACTATGATGAATTAGGATGTGATCTGATAATATGAAATAATAAATTATTCTTCAAGTTCATTATTTGGGTACAGCCATCCTCCTTGCAAAGAAGCTAATGAGCTAATATAATGCTGGTGGTGAGTATTCAGGACCACTTTGATGAAGTCTCGCCCCCCACCCCCGGACATACAGCTCCATGCAGCTGATGAATTCTTCCATCTCCATTCAACTTAAAACACTGGCAAAAATGTGGGTAACTAAGCACTGCCTATTTTTTCCTTTCTTTTATTTTTATACAGTAACTTTACTAGCAATGAATTCTATGCTGCCCTTCACGATTTTATATGGGGGAGAGCCCTCTGTGCTCCTTTCCTTTTGTAAAAAACTTTGATTTTAATTCAGAAATGCTACAACAAAAAGGTAAGGCTAACCACATAGTGATTCCAGTCCTCATGCTACATGTAAGTGAAGCACACAAAAAGCCAACACATTCACTGTTTAGTGGGATTTTGAAAATTAATTTAATGACTCTGCAAATGCTGGAAACTAGAATTAATCTGTCTGGATAAAAAAGGGGCTTACAGACATTTAAATGCATGTATCGGGACACTTTATCAACCTAACATAAAATTGTCATCTTATCTTATTATATGACTATTTTATGCATGTGTCAAAGAATTTTAAAATGAATGCCTGTCTATTCAGTCTAATTACAACTGCATATTATCTTCTTGGATGTACCAGTCCATATCATTGTTATTAAATACAATATATTGTATTCACCCTTTCATTATATTTTTTTAAGAAAACAAATCCTTCAACAGATAAAGTCCAATTTGGGGGTGCAATTGAATAACAGCAAGAATTCAACATCTTGGAAAGTGTGTGGTCCAGCACATGATACTAAATGATTTTGCAAATAATGCAAGGCTAGTCTGTTGCTTCATAGTCCACTGTTAAGAGTCCACAAATGCACCTACTTTGCAGAATAATGCTGAAACATTTCGCTTATTTTTATTTTATTAAGAAAGTGGTTCCAATATCAAGAATTTGGGGAAATCGGTCTGAATTGGAAATGGAACCCCTGCAGCTAGGATTGCCTTCAAAATGGTTCGGACAATGGGTTAAAATATGGATTACTGCACAGTTTTGAGACAATGCTTGCAAGGTTTATATAAAAAGCTACAGGATAGTGTGTGTGTGTCTCTCTCTCGTTCGCTCTTGAAATGGCAAATAAATGTCGTTTTATTCACACTTTTACTGCTCCATATGTATACATAAGTGTGCAGCTTGTTCCCTTCACAATTTCCTTTGCACTCTACTCTGAAGATGATCTCGCTTGCTCTTTCCTTTAATACATTCTCATTCACACTGATCCTGAAAACAGCCCTGACAAAAAAGGAACCAAAAATAATCCTCCTACCCTTCCCCAAGCTAGACTGCAGTTCCCATAACCCTGCAGCAGTCACAATTCATTCTAATCACTTTACAAAACAATCTTTACTATAAAAAAGGAGAAAATGCAGACTTGTGAGCCAATTTAAGAAATAACTGCTGATACATCAGTTATTGACTATTTCACTCCAGCTCATCATAGTGCTCAAGGCAAAACGGAGAACAAAATGACAACATCAACTGCACGCAATAAACTGTGGCCCAGGAGAGCACTGAAAGGCTAATTGACAGCTGTCAAGCTAATGGGAGCAGTGGCAGCTGATTCTAGAAAATTCTCTTTTCCAACAAGCCATTCAATGGAATCAGGACTTTTTTTCCTTTAAAAAAAATAAATCACTCTCTCCACCCCCACCCCCGTTACTCATTGTTCCTTATATTTGGGGAGGGAGGGCTGCAAAGGACAACCATAACCATAACTAATCATTTTGTCAGCTTGCTGCTGAGAAGAATCTCTGTCCAACAGAGAAATATATGGCAGGTTTTGGGGCAAAGAAAAGTACCAAAGGCTGAGGCTGCACATACCCTTGAAGGTAGTTTACTATTGCAGCATGTAATTCTTGATCCACAACTACTTGTGGAGTATAAACCCAGGTGCAAGGCAAGCCCTTATTTTAGGGAGCATGTTCAACTTCCTGAACTCATATTCCCAAATTCTGGATGTTATAATTCAACCTGTATTGCACATTCAGCTCTGCCACTACCACCACTGTAGGTTACAAGAATCTGCAAATTCCACTGTGATCCCTGATAATCACTGCGGGGGGGGGGAGGTAAAATCCATCACTTTCTATTTGTAGCTTTACCTGCTGACTTAGGTCCTTCTCAGAAGCTGAAGTCAATTTAAGGATTTTAATAGAACTATGTGTAAAGTTATGGAAGAGAAACCTACTTTACAGAACCAACGGGACAATCTGCATGTCAAGTCAATAACAAAATCCCCACTGGTGTTAAGGATTCTGAATGACACCTATAGTCTGTGCTGTTCTTTTTCAGGCCTCAGATCAGATAGTTCAGTTTTCATTGTCTGAAGGGATGGTAGCAACATCCTCAGGGTCCAAACCAAGCAATCTTAAATTACAGCAAACTTCCACTCAAATCACTGGGACAACACAATCCTATACATGCCTACTCATAATAAGTCCCATTGAGTTAAATCAAATTTACTCCCAAGTAAACGTGCACAGGATGAGAGTCTAAAAGTGGTTCCAGGAAACCTTTACAGTTCCCAGCTATAATGTCCCCCACCTGAAAAGGGAATGGCAATCACATCTTCTCAATCATTTAAAGAGATAGTTTTTTTAAAAAAAAAAAAGCAATATGTGAAAGCTTGTAAATCCAAGTGAGATAATTATGGTTTGCCTGAACCAGAATGGCTTCTACTAACGCAGAATCTCTCTATTTTCCTAAACAGCAAGAAAATGGTGTTCCTCTCCCCAACGCACACCATCTTCTAACATAAATGACAAAAACGGGGGGGGGTTATCCAAATAAACCTTTTAATATATATGAAAAAGACTCCTTGCCCTTAACTCTATCCACCACACTCAACCCAAGTCCTAAAGTAAACAAACAGAAAGAATCATTTTTACAGATTCTTGATTCTTCAAGACAGCTTTAGTCTTCTCCCTTGTGGTGTTAACACTTGGGTTAGACAAGAAGGATTTGTGCACCTGTCTGTAATACCTGCTGCAAGCTCTCTCTGCTGCTGAGAGTTCTTTGTTGTTGTTATTCTACTCCAGACCATTACGAGGGCCCTAATTCCTATGACATGATTATCCAGGTACCAAAGCCCATTTGTCACCTGCAGCAGAAAATTGAGTTAATGCACAACTAAAGGCAACCAGGACTGTGTAATATCAACTTGATTACATCAAACTAGCTCCAAACCTAATTCCGCTGGATGACACTGCGTGGAGCTTGTCATCTCCAATCATTAAAGCTGTCAGGAATCCATCAGGTTTACAGCTAATTAGGTGAACACTAATGAAGCTGGCAAAACAACTTTTCTTTTTTTATGGCTGAGCGGACCTTTCAGTTTGGAGGGGGATTTTTTTTTTCCTACAGTATTCTCAAGGTTGCTGGAGACTGGATTTCCTGAGTGACAAATCAACAGATCTGTAATGTGTGTGTCTTCTCTCTCCAACACACATACTCCCACCCAACCCCCTCTCTATTTTATTTTATTTTATTTTGCTCTATCAGTACAAAGCAATACATTTGTCATCACTCTGAGTATTCCACAAAGGCAGTCATAAGCAGTCATGGACCTTATAACTTGCAGCAGTGGAGTAAAAAAAAAATTTTTTTTTTAAGTTTCTTGGGCATCACATTTTTTTTTAAAAAAAATGAAGCTCTTTGCTCGTTTTTTCTTTACCAACAGCATACTTTTGTTTCATTCGTCTTAAATAAGCAGATCTCATTCATTCTATGTCCCTACCCCCTATATCCATTAGCCAAAGGCATTTTGATAAAGTAAAGGCAGGGCGAGTGTATGAGAAAGAATGAAACCACTCACTCTGCCAACTTCTGATTGACCATTAAGCTATTGATAAATGTGCCTGTCAGGAGAGAGACAATTAAATCAAATATGAAACAAAGTCGTTTTGACGGGTCATTTTGATAGAGCAAAGCCATTCTTCCATCTCCTATTAGTCCTGCAGTCTTCTTTTTTTTTTTTGGTTAATGAATATTTCTTAACTAACCTGCTACATTATATTGCTCAGCTCTTTTCTTTCTTTTCTGACACGTTTAAGAAATGCTGTTGTATAATTTTCCTCCCCCCCCTTTTTTTTTAAGTTATTGAAAAGCATTTGCAAAAGGGGCCTCACCCTCATACTAAATGTGCATTGTGGCCTCTCCAAAAGCTAGCAGAAATTTAATTTTTGCTCAGGACAGGGCACATTGTACATGGTTTGTGCACATTGCATATCTAAAGGAATAGCATATCTCAAAACATAAAGGCGCAGCAGAAAAGCCAGCCAAACCCCACCCCCAACACAGATCATATGGTCTGGAGACTTTTATTTCTTGAACACCGCAAGTTCAAAACTTGGTTCAGCCCTGACGAACAGGCCTGAACCTTCTGAAGAGGTTCGCTTTCCCCTGAAATTAATTGTTTGTGATTTAGTCTTTTACTTTTTTGGCAAGGTGAAGTTCTGAATATACAAGCACTTGTTCACAGTCTGAAATGTAAAAGATGTCGATAATGGGATATCTGTGCATATTATCACACTTACTACAAAGAAAAACTTTTCCTTAACTTAACCAGCTGCTGTACCATGCTAAAGACGTACAAGGAGGGAGCAAAAAGTTTCTCCCATCATAACATCCAACAGACAGGAAAGAAACAGAAGCATGCTTGGAGGAAAATGAATTACTGGAATGAAATTAAGACACGTGTATCTCCCGTGTATGATTAATTTTGAAAGAAATCAGACTTGTCACTAGTGAGAGCCTCCGTCCCCGCCTTGTTGTCTTAAGACCAAGACATTTCTTAGACGATAACTGTTGAGAAGTACACTTTCTTTATCGAATTGATAAATTTGCTGATTAAACATAGCAGGACAACCACTTTGAAATCAAAAGGCACTTCAGCGTGCATTGCATATGGCTACCACCTAAAGATCAGAAGATGGGGACTTCATCCCACACTTACAGATCCACAGAATATTGATCCTCTCCCCACTCTGTAGAGCAGAGGGGATCCCACCATGCCAGAAGATACTCCCTAATCAAATATCTCTGCCCCCAAATAAAGCAAAATAGAAACCCTGAAAGTTACACTGGCAGAGCTGACAGGCCACGTGTGTGATGTCATACAGAGTCTGGCGTTACCATGGCAAGTGATTTATTGAGGTTTATTGGGAATGAATAGATCAAAGGCAACCGGATGACAGGCAATCAATCAGCCATCAAATCAAGGATGGCAACAGTCCAGGGAAACTCTGTTCCAGACCATATCCCCACCCTCCCCTAGCAAAAGATTACAGCACAATAAAATGTAGGGACCTTTTGTTGGGTTTTTTTTAAGTACTTGGTTTTGTTAAAGTACTTGTGGCCTTTCCACAAAATTCTGCTTTGCAGATTTAACACCATTGATAGTAAATAAAGTGATCCAGTTAAAAAAAGAAATGCTTTACAAAGGAAAAGTATATAATATACCAGAAACAAACTCTGGCAAGTGTAAAAATGAATGCAAAGAAATATTCCTGACAGTCATCAGACAATATCCAGAACCCTTTCCTTGCTCTGGTTTCCCCTGCAGCGTTTATGAATGAGTAGTCGATGAGATTTTAGGGTGTCAAGGGAAGTGACCATAGAAATGGAAAGGTGAATCAGGGAGCGATGTGCTCCCTTCTCGTGAGGAAAAGAGAAAACGCTGGGTGAAGGAATTGTATGCGTAGCTCAATACAGTCTTAAGTGAAAGGATCCTGCTCGCTGGCTTTCCCACACACACACACACAAACCCTCCACGAGCCTGAAAAACAAACAAACAAAACTACCCCCCTTATTTTTCTTTGGGTGAAAAACCGGGAAGACCAGGAAGGTGGCGAAAAACCAAGCCCTGCTTTCTCCCCAACAGTCCCCTTTTGTATAAATCACCCCGAGAACGTACTGTTTAGGAAAAGTGCCCAAAGCAATGGCAGGAATGGAGCCAAAGGATCACCAAAAATAAAATATATTAAAAAAGTAAGACGACCAACTCAGAATGACCATCACTTCCCCCCACCACCCCTTGCTCCTCAAGCCCCACCCTACTTCCTAAATCTTCTGCCTGGGGGAGAAGGCGAGGAGGGTTCACATCAAAAGGAGGATCTGCCTCACCAGGAGCGCCTTGTGCCAAGGGGGTGTGTGGAATAGCCTAGGCTCGCTCCCTCCAAGCCTGGAGTGGTCGATTATGGAAGGGAAAGATCTCCCTCTCCTTTTAAAAGAAGATTTTTTTAAAAAAGCGCCTGGTTCGGCAGTTTCCTCGTACCTGCTGCGCGCCGGGGCGCCTGCTGCTTCCTCCTGGGCATGTTGAAAGGCAGCGTCCGCGGGCAGCGCCTGGAGGAGGGAAGGGGGAGGCTGCTGGCTTCGGGCTGGGGGCGGGCAGAGTTGCTTCAGCCCCCTCGATCCGGGCGGAGAAGAGCCACTCCAGGCTGGGCTGCAGGCTGAGCTGCTTTTTGTTGTTGTTGCTGCCGCTGCCGCTGCTGGGCATGCACGATGGGGAAGAGGAGGCGGAGGCAAGGCGAGAACGAGAGAGCGCAAAGGACAGCCCCGATCTCGCTGCTGCTGCTGCTGCTGTTACAAGAAGGAGGGAAGACCGGAGCGGGGGGAGGACTTTGACAGATCGCCCCACAGGAAGAAGAAGCCCCAGGAGAAGAAGCCCCCCGCCGACGAGCAGGAGGGCTGGGGCGAGCCCTTCGGAGTGGCCCCCGGCCCGGCCCGGCCCGGCGGCGCCGCCTCCTCCTCCTCTTCCCCTCTGCCTCTCTCTTTCTCTCTCTGTTTTTTTGGAGAGCTCACGGCGTAATGCTCCCGAGGTCCTTCCTCTCCGCGGCTGGAGCGGCCAACCGCGTTCGGTGTCGCTTCGGCGTCTCCTCCGCCTTCTCACTCCCGCGCTTCGACGGCTGCCCGATCGGCGCTGGAGGAGCGGCTTCCTCGGCGGCAACAGGCAAAGCTTGAAGGGAAAAAGAGATGATCGCAGCGTGACTCCAACTAGTCGCCGGGGAGAGAGAGGAGAAAGAAGGGGGGGCCCCGCCGCCGCCTTAACTCTTTGCACCTCGCGCAGCAGCCGCCCAGGAGCGCACCGTGGGCCACGCGTAAAGGAAGAGGACACGCGGGGGGGGAGCAGACGAAAGAGGGATTCCCCCTCCCTAGATCTCTGCCAGGAGGGAGAGGGGGCAGGGAGGGAGGATCCCTTCTCTTTCTCCTCCTCCCCCCAGTCCCAATTCCCTCCCCTCCGGTCTCCAGCCCGCCCTACTCCCGACAAGCCACTCCGCTTCGCCCCGGCCACATGATCTCAAGGGTTCCCAAGCGGCGGGGTTGGAGGAGTGGGGGGGGGGTTGGACGGCCTCAGATTTCAAGCTGCCAGAGCAAAGCAAGGAAGGCTCCTGCTTCCTCTCTTCCAAGCAGTGGGTCCACACACACACACCCGATGCCAGCTCTGAAATCCACGCTTTGTGATGCCACCGAAGTAGCTCCCGGGACCCTCAGTTCCCAAGGACGAGGAAGAGACGCTCCTTTTCCCCTCCCGCAGGTGAGACTCACCTTTTCACACAAATCATGCTCCGGCTGCATTTCCTGGAGCCCCCCACCCCCAACTCGAGGATCCCCTGGGCGGCATGGGCATGGATCCCCCCACCTACCCAGCACTCTCTGGGAGCGGGCAGAGAGAAAAGGTCTTAGACTTTTATTCTTCTTTCTCCTCTCAACCCCCCCGCCCCCGTGGGCTTCACCTCACGCTATGGTAACCCCAGAGGTGTGGATGGACCCCAGATCTAGGCCGGGGAAAGAGACAGAAGAACGATTCTCCCAGTCATAGAGCCAGAAAGCACGCCCTGTCTCTCCCCAAGGTCTCTCCTGAACTCCTTCCCCCATCTAAGTTTCTCCCACTGCATCCTTTGGATCTCCCCTCCCCCCCCCCAAAAAAAGAGGGAAACCATATCGGGAGCTTCCAAGCGGAGAAAAAAGAAAGACCACAGGCAAGGACCGGATACCTTCCAAAGCAATCTCTCCTCTCCCCCCCCCACCCTGGACCGTCTTCTTCACCTCCACCTTGCATTTCCAGGGGGATGCGCCTTGAAAGCGACCCCCTTCTTGACCTCCCCTTCCTTCGTAGCTCTAGGGTCCCTTTCTCTAGCAGCCCCCTCCAGATCTCCCTCCAAACAGCTGGGGACGCCTGCTTTTGCCAGAGTGGCTTCCCTCCTCAAAGCCAAAGAGAGATCCGTCACCTCCCTCCTTCTGAGCTGGGAAGGAGACTTCCCCCTCCAGCAAAGTAAAGTCTGGGAAGTGCGTGGAAGGCATGCGGATGGGGGTGGAAAGGGGTGAGCCAGAGTTCTTCCAGGCGGCAGCAGGAGCACTTCCCGCCTACCCACCGAAAGGCTCCAACCTTCCAGCCTAGGCCTTGACAGCAGATCTGTCAAGAAAGGCAGGGACTACTGGGAGGCCAGCGAGAGACAGAGTGGGCGGGGGCTCTTTCCAGCCCCCTGTCGTCAGAGGTGCTCTCTCCGGTCTGGTCCGGCATGCCCCTCCAAACCTCTCGACCCTTTCAGCCGCAAGGAGTCTTTCCCACATCCCCTTAATAATACACACACACACACACACACACACACACGAGCTATCTTTTGCTTTGATCAGCAGCCCTAAGACTTCTTGAGAATTCCCGAAGTCCGCAGGAGTAAGTTAGATGGGAGGCTAAGGCTGCAATCCGATACACCTACTCAGAAGTAAGGTCGGTCGGGTTCAATGGGACTTACTCCCAGGGTAAGGGTGGATTTGATTGCACTCCAATGCACACTTCCCTGGAGTAGGTCTCATTGAACCCAATGAGTAGATATGTATCGGCTTGCACCCTGACGGGAAGGTAGTTCCGTCGGAGTCGGTGGGGCTTACATCCGAGTAAGCATCAAGAGGAACTCGTGCTGTGCCATTCCTTCCCCCCCCCGTGTTTAAACAATTCCACCCACGACCCACCGTGCATTTAATAAATAAATAATTTATTTATTTATTATTATTAAGTGGCACCCAACCGATCCCTTCTCTGTCAGGCTCAGAGCATTAAAGCATCCCTCAAAAATGCACGCCCACTCTCACTGCTCTCCCCCCTCCCGGCCGCCGCCGCCGCTCATCAAACGACTTACTAGCGTGCCCTGCGCTTGGAGTGCTTTTTTCAGGCTACCGCAACCATACATCCAAGATTTCCGGCTCGGATCCCCCCTTTCTTTCTTTATTTCTTTTTTTTTTTTTTTTTTTTTTGCTGCAGAGGAACTCCACTTTGGAACGTCGCTCTTCTCTCCCTCTCTTGCATTCCTTGCTTCACGTTTCTGTTCTCATCTTTGCTGAGGTCCCCAGGAGATCTTTTCGGGGAGGAGGGGGGGAGAGAAAAAGAAAAGACTGACTAAGCATGGTCCATTGCAAAAGAAGGAAGCCTCCTAGATTGTCTTCTGCTTCACACATGCACGCATATGCACGTACTTTTTTTCTTTCTTTCTTTCTTTTTTAAAAAGAAGCTCCCTCCTCCTCCCCCCTCCCCCGTTTTCAAGTCTAAGTTCATTGGCGGGGAAGAGATCTAGGGTTTTAAAAAAAAACAAAAACCCACCCTGCCTTTGCCAAGAGCGCTTGGCGAATCGATGCGCTGCGCGTTTGATTGGGTATTCCTGCTTTGCAATAAGGTACGGCAGAGGGCGAGGAGGGGAGGGAGAGAGGAGAAGCCGAAGAAGAGGCGATGGGCTCTTAACTGGGTTTCAAGTGCTTTATGAACACGGATCAGGAGGAAGAGGCAAGCACCTTCTCGGCTGCCAGTTGCACCCCTCCCCTCTCTCCCTCCTCTTTTCTTTGTGCGGCTGAGAGATATTTAATACCAGCAGCTCCTGCAAATGACGGGAAAGCGCCTTTAAGACCCAAATCCTTTACTTAAGAGAAGTGCGGCAAACATCCGTAGCAAATCATTTCCCGCTCCCTCCCTCCCTCCCTCCCTCCCTCCCTCCCTCCCTCTCTCTCTCTCTCTCTCTCTTTTAAAAAACCCCAAACCAGTAATGTTCGGGGTTGTTGCTTTTTTAAAAGTGGGGGAGAGAATGGTCTCACTTTTTTTTACGGTAAGATTTTGTTGTTAATTATAATTTTTTTAGAAGATTCTCCATCCCGTCCCTTTCTTTAAGATTTGGGATTCCTCAGTGCAGATGTTTTCAGATCTTGGGTTTTGCGGTGGGCAGGGGGCCAAATACTTTCTTTCTTTACAATAAAGAAGCAGAGGGGGGAAATCTACTATTATTGGAGCGATGTTTTCTTTTTTTAGAGACTGAAGGGGGGGGAAGAGGCGGCCGTTAGGCTGACCCAAACACGCACAGGCACACAGGCACACACCCCAAAAGTCTTTCTCAGTCCTCAGGAAATTGCGACAGAAAAATGTACTTCTCTTGCCTAGGAGCAGAAGGGTGAGCTGTCCTGTCAACGGCCGGCTCGGCTGCCAGGTCCTCTAGCTTCCATTTCCCCGAGGTCGTTTTGCCTGGCGTCCTCTTCGCGCTGGGGCAGGATCTGGCCACTGTAAGAGGCGATCGGATCCGGCTGAAGCACCCTCCCCGAGAAAAGCAAAAAAGCGAAACCCTCTCGGTGACTGTCTCATGCGTTTGCGCCCCTGTGCCTGGCTTGTCTGCACCAGAAAGAAGCGACTTTCGTGCCGCTGGGATGTTCAGAGTCCTGCCTCTCCCCCTCGGCGGCTGCTGTGGCTCTGCATGCCGTTAGATCCGCCCTAACATCTGTCCATCTTTTCCATTGGCGCATCCATCAGTGTCACCCGGAATGCTCACTGCAACGACGACAGCACAGACCGAACAGAGGCTGGGATTCCACACGCACAAAATCACGCACATACGCAGCAACTTCGGCGCGGCAGGAACGGATCGGCCACAGCTCGCGCCTTTGCAAAATGTTAACACAGAGTCTTGAAAGGGGGGGGCAGATGGAGGGAGAGAAAGCCCCAGCCGCTTGAGAGACAGGTCAAAGCCATGCCTCGCAAGCCGACTCCTCCACCGCCACCAATTTTTCACCTTCATAAAAATTAGGAACCTGACCCTCTTTTTTTGGGGGGGGGGAGACCCGCATGTAACCCGAAAGGGGCAGAATGCGCGATCGTGCGTTCTTTTGGGGGGTACAGTTGGAGCTCAGGGTGCGGATCGCTCGCGCCAGATGTATTTTCTTCTGCTTTCGCCTCCCCCCCCAAGGGGAAACCTCTACATCTACTGTCTTTGGTGCGGGGGAGGAATAGACTGAGTAATCTATAGGGGAGGGGTGAAGTTTGATCAAACCACGGGCTACAGTCGATGCGCGTTTCCAACTTGAGTCGAGGAGGTGAGCTCCTGAGGCACCCAAAGCAAAAACTTCCCGCCCCCCTGTTTTCCTTTTTTCCCTTTCTTTCAGGCACTGTACTCTAGCATTATAAAGGCCGACAGCTACTAGCTGGTTCTTTGCCAGGGTCAAGATCAAGAGAGAAGGCATTTTAAGGCTTGCGGGTAAATGTGTAGTAAGTCAAAAACTCGAAACCTGCTTTTTCGAGGGGGAAGGACCTCCTTCTAACCTCCCTCCCCTTCCCACAGATATGCTGATTTTTCTCTTCATTGGCTTCGTTTCACCCTTCGCGAAGTGTCGCATCAGGAAGCCTTGATTTCGCTAAACGTCCCAGAACATCTGCACGTGTTTCTTTCTGACCCCGCTCCTCACCCCCAAAACCAATCTACTCTTTGCCTGATCCTGTTATTCTCTGTAATCCTGCATAATGTTAGGAGCAACCTTTCCGCTTTTCACGATGCGATATCTTGCACGGCAGGAAAGTTTGTGCAAGAGGAGAGGGGCGCTCAGAGAGGTTTGTCCCTTGCAGGTTTCCAGACCCCCTTTTCCTGCAGTTATTCAATTAGGGATATCTACAGTTTTAGCAGGGCAGGCTGAGTACAACAGCTTCTGCTGCTGCTTTTAAATCGGGGCATGCCCAAATGCCTGCGAGGTGGGATAGAATTTGCAAGGGGGGAAATTGTTTCGCCAAAATGGGGAGAGATGTAAAAAGGGGGGAAACACCTTCGATTTCCCTTTTTTAAAAAATCGGAAACAATATTCACCTTCCTCCCTTTCCCCCCCCCTTTTAGACCAGATAGCTACCAATTTAAGAGGAGGGGGGGGAGCGAGCGCAGTCCTCTCTTTATAATTCACCTCCTAGAGTCTAATCGCTCAGTGAACTCTAACCTAGACGAGTTACCTATACGAAGTGACTCTTAGGGAAGACGCTGAAGAATTTGGGGTGACAAGTTTCGCTTATTATGGGGGGGCAGCTTTTTGCAAAAAAGGGGGGATAAGTCATGGTCGCTCTCATCAGACAACTGAAGCTATAAAATGCAGTTGCTATAAGGTGTTGCCGTTTCGGGATGAGGGTGGAGACTTTCTTTAAAGAGAATTTTGGTAGGTCACTGAGATATTTTAAAAAAAATAACTTGGAGCTCTCGCACAGAGAAAGCTCTGAAGCTGAAGAGCCTGCCAAAAGTATGGCAGTTTTCAGATAAAAGTCCTTTTATTTCTCGGAAAAGCTGCCCCGTTAGTGAATCACTTCTTCTGGGTTTAACACACCTATGTAGAACTGTTTATATTTATTTTTGACAAGTTTTTTTTTAAAAAAAGATCTTTTGGCTTTTCCTGCTATTAAGTAGCCATTTTAAAAAAAATTACTGAACTGTAACGTCACAAGAAAGTTGACTTCTTAAATCCTTTTTTTAAAAGTGAAAGAAAAAACTGATCTGGAATGAAAACTTGATTATTAATATTCATAAAACGGCCGTCATAATAATGGGAAAGGCAATGATTTAACAAAATCAGGAGGAAGAACTTGGCTTCTGAAAAGATCAAATATTCTGAGGGAGTTGCCTCCCTTTTTTCAGCTCGGGACAATGAAACAGGCTCTGTCCTTAGGATTTGAGGAGGGTGCGCCACACTGGGCTTGTCTGTGGAGACGTTGATTTGTTACCACCGCTGGCTGGTTCCAGCTTCTTGTAAGAAGTTAACATCTTTCCTCTTGACTCCCAGTAATAATCTTCACCTGGCTAAAAACAACAAATCCCCCTGAGCCCTTTGGACTAACCCCGTCTTTTCGAGTTGACTGTCATTAGGAAGGAATCAAAAAGTTCATCCAAGGAGTGTTCCTTACTGTTGTTTAAGGAGGTGATGTACAGGCCTCTTATAAACCTGGGATTTTAGTTGTTGTTTTTTAAAGTACAAATGCTAACGGGTAGGGATATCTTTCTATAACTTTCAGATCTGATCCTGCAAAGGGGGCCGTTTGGGCCTGGAACTGTCAAGCGAGAAGAGCAGGAATTCTTTGTTTTTAAAAAAATGCCTGGCCAAACAGCATCAGCAGCAAAACGCAATAGTGTTGTTATGGCTGCAAGGTGGTGATGTTTTGTGTATGTGAAAGACAGACAAAATATGAGAGACAGTCGACCCTTTTAAGGCTGGGAGCTGACTCCTGCTATCTCCCAAAGAAAAGTTTATATCTGTATTGTTAGGAACTAGGTACTCATTCTTAAAGAGGCTAAGAACCCTCCCACACACACACACAGGAGTTTATAAAGTGTGTTTATGTGTGTATATATACGCAAGATAGACTGAAAATGGCAAGGTGCCTGTGTTATATCTGTCTCGCTTGCCTTCTAAAACAAGCAACTTCATCATCATTTGCCCCCTCCTATGCCAACGTTTTCTTTTGTTCAAAGGTGAAGCAACAACTGGTTCCATCCCCCCTCCCCCCGATTTTAATTGCAATTTTAATTTTAATTTCCCTTAAGGCAAAGGAAAGAAAATCCTGGAATTCTCTGTTTTTCTTTCTTGACGAACAGCAGAGAAGGGATAAATTAATGTTTGGGGTTGGGTTTTTTTAAAAAAAGACCCCCACAAATCTCTTTCTTCCCTAGGACATCTTCCAGTTCTATAAAAAGGTGAAAATATTGATGAGAGAGGGGAAATAATAGGGAAAGTAGTCCTAATGCAGAAAAGGCAGGAGAGGAGTAAACTCGGGGGAAAGTAGCACAACAGCTATTTTTTAAATATATATATATATATATATTGGAAATTACTTGTGAATTCAAAGACCCCTTGAATACAAACTGATTTAAAAAAAAAAAAACCTTTGTTCCTTCCGGCTTAAGAATCTTCTCTCGAATGTAAATTGTTTTGGTAAGCGAATCTGCACGGCAGCAAAGTTTGCTTTTGTCATTCCAGCAACTTTGCCCTCCCGAACCAGATGTTTTGTCCGTCCAGCCTCTAAACGAGGGTAATCGCTCCGACAGAAACACAGCCCAGAAATTCAGAGCTTGCAGCCTTGAACTTTTTTTTCTTTTAATCAGCATTTGGAGGGGGGGGCAGGTCGCAAAAAACTATCCCGCAGGAAACGACCACCACAAGCGCATTGTTCTTGAGAGTTTGGTCAATTCTTGAACAATCCCCCCCTCCCCGACTCCTTATGGTCTTTGCAAAATAATTGGGCTTTAAACCCACCCCCTTAGATTTTACAAACGGGCTTAGTAGTTCCCCAAGGGAGAAACTTCGATAACAGATCTGGTGTGGGTTTTTTTAAAAAAAATAAATGGGAAGGTTGCTTGTGGTCAGTTTCTGCGTTGGGCATCCCTGCCATTCCCCGCTTTCTAGCAATGCTTAAATTAGACCCCCAAATCGCCTGCCTTGTACCCTCGTCCTCCTATCGCCCTCTTCTCCGGGTGCTTTTGAAAGCATCCAAAGGCACTCTCTGGAATGAGCTGGGCGGGCGTGTGTTTGAGCACCCAGAGCCTTTAGAAAACACGTACGTGAAGTGGAAGTCCCAGGGCTGAGACTGATCAACGGCGCTCACGCGCTGCGCTCTTGCCCACTGAGCTCCAGGGTGCAAGAAGCCTCGGCGCGCTTCCGTGGCAGCCAGGGCCACGGAAAGGCAGGCAACGGACGGAGAGCCAAGCCGAAGGAGCATCGGAGCAGGAGAGGAGGAGGCAGGCTAAAAGGGCTTGCGGAGGGCAGAACCTCGCCCCTGTGCCTCCGCCGACACGCCTGCCTTGCAAACTACTCTCAAAAGCCGGCGGACCCGTAGCCCGGGCCCTTTGGCTTCCTCCATCGCCTTGACTTTTTCTCCCTCCGTGGGGTGGCTGGTTTTCCAAGTTGCCCTCGGCCCTTGGGTGCCAGGCGTAACGTCAGCTGGAGGCCAGCACTAACTCAGCCCTCCAAACCCAGTTAAGGGGCTTTTACGAGCTTCCCCGGAGAAGTTTCCTGCCCTCTCCTCATCCTGCTGAGGATAGATGCACTCAGCTAAGAGAAGAGACCACCAAAAAAGAGAGGGTTTTGAAACACCACACATGGAGGACGGCAGGGCTCCAGTAGTTGTGTGCAGAAAAGGGCAAGGGCGGGTTTCTTTGCAGGTGAGCCCATCAGCGCCTGCTTAAATCCTCTCTTTGCTCAGAAGAGAGCCGTCTTCTCTTTGGCCTCTGCATATCTCAAGATTATTATTTTTTAAAATAATGTTGACACCCACTAAAGCCAAGTAGCCCAGCGTCGCTTCTCCCTGGATTGATCTGCAGGCATTCTGATCCCGTAAATAGATTGCCTGCCCCCCCCTCCCAAATCCGAGACTGGGACGTCCTGTCCTGGGCTGCTCCTTTCTCGTCATTCCATGCGAAGAAGAGTTGCCCCTTCCCTGCCAAGCAAGTTGCAAGCATTGCGCGGGCCGCCCGCCTGAAAGAGGCTCTGAAAGGACAAGAAAAATCTCGTCAGAAACCTTTGGCCATGGCTCGGAAGGAAATAAGTTAACGCCTGGGAGAGCCGTGGTGCTATTGCTGGGCAGCAGAAGGCAGGAGGAAAGACATAGATCCTGCAACGCCACCAGAGGCGACAGCGAATGCTATTTATATTAAGCCATGAGAGATTAGTCAATTTCACACACCCTTAGGAAGTTTTTCCTAGCGGACGCCTTTGCATAAATGGGATTCCTCGCTCCCCCCTGTCCTTTCCTTTCCTTTCCTTCCCTTTCCTTTCCTTTCCTTTCCTTTCCTTTCCTTTCCTTTCCTTCCCTTCCCTTCCCTTCCTTCCTTCCTTCCTTCCTTCCCTTGGTTAAAGGACATATGCAGCAGGAACCTCAGTCAGGACATCTAGTGTTCTTGACGTGCTTCTAACAAAATAAAGCCCCAAGCCCTATACCCAATAAAGCGGGATTCACTTAAAAAAGAAAGCTCCTCTCATTTGATTTGCATAGGAATAACAGGTGGGCGCGAAGGGAGGGGGATTTTTTAAAGGTCTTCCATTTTATGCCTACCTCTTTAAACACACACACTTCAAAACAAAATTGTTTTCAAACCCCTATTTTATTTTTATTATTATTATTATTAAAGTGGGTATCAATCCAGTAAAACCAATGTCTCACTTGTTTTGGGAGAGTGAAGGACGTGCTTAAACAGGGCCAGGATCAGGCTCTGCATGGATAATAAAGTAAGGGAAATCCTTTTTAGCTTCGCTCTACTTTTTCCTTTCCTTTAATTCAGGTATGGCTTTGCAGGAGAAACCAGAGTCTCTGTCACACACACTCATTCTCTCACTCTTTGTCTCGGGCACAAAAGGGGGGGAAAGGCAGGCAACACATTCATCAGAGCAGGAAAAGGAGGTGGAGTATTTCGAGGAGAAGACCTCTCTGTCTGTCTTGGTCCAGGGAGACCTTGCCCCTAACTGAACCTGCAAGGTTCCTAGATGTCCCTTTTGTAACAAGCAGGGCTGTCAAAATTCTGTTCTGTTTTTGTTTGTTTGTTTTAAAAATAAAAATCCTGATGGATTACTTAATTTGCTTTTAAAGTAACAGACAAATGAAACCTACTATCATGGTGCTACAATGATGCCTAGCACTGAAGAGTAAGGTATTACTGTGAGGTGACCTGTGCAAAGGAGGGAACAAGGGGAGGCAGATTTCAGCTGAACATCAGGAAAAACTTCCTAACTGTTAGAGCAGTACAACAATGGAACCAATGACCTAGGGAGGTGGTGGGTTCTCCAACCCTGGAGGCATTCAAGGAACAGCTGGACAGCACCCTGTTGGGGAGGTTTGAGTTGGATTCCTGCATTGAGCAAGGGGCTATGTTCGATGGCCTTATAGGCCCCTTCCAACTCTATGATTCTGTGATAAAGGAGAGGGCCTTTGAGCAGGTGCAATTTGTCCTGCAGAGGTGCAGAGAGTGACACCTGCTTTCTCTGCCTTCCACCGATATTAAAGGCCAGAGGATCCCTGCAACCCTGCATGAAGGTTAACAGTTTCTGTGCGCTATGACACAGAGAGACATCATTTAGTCTTTTTGTCCATTTGTCTTGCTTGCATCGAGAGATGCACATGGATTGTTTGCAACAGGCAGCCCGGACACTCTTTTGCACCACCTGCTACCTTTCAACTAGCGATGCCTGAGAATGAAGCTGGGGGCCTCTGCATGCAAAGTGTGTGCTCTGTGTTGAGATCTGCCCCACCCCCCAAGCAAGTGCTTATTTCTGAAAAGGAGAGGTGCCTGAAGCTAAACCGTTTTACCACTCCTTGGGGGGGGAGGCTCTTTGCATATAGATCATCATTAAGGGAGTTGTGCTAGGGGCATCTTTGCTTGTGGTATTCATTTCATTTGCCCCACCATTGTCTCCTGGTTAAATAGTGTTCGTGTTTTACAATATGCTGGGGGTGCTCCCTCCAGTTGCTGTTCGATGACAACCTCCATTATCCTTGACCATCTGCCATGCTGGCTAGGGCTGATGAAAGTTGTAGTTCAATAAAATCTGGAGGGCACCACAATGATTACCCTAACTAACCCTACAAAGCCTGTTTGTCACAGGTGATCAATACATACACACTGTGAGGAATATCTTCTTCAACACTCCGGGGAAAAAATAGAATCTATGCTCTGGCTCACAGTTGATGGAAAGATACTTTGTACATGTTCAGATACACTCCAGCATTAGGTCAACCATTTCAAAGTTTTATCCCTGGTGCTTCCCGACTAAATGTCTGGCTCATCCATTCCCACAATGGATGAGTTCCAACTGTAAACCCAACATTTTAATCTGTAGTTAATGAATGAATCAGATCTACTGCTATTAGTGTGTTCAAACTTTAATTGAAGGAGCATCCCATGTACTTTATTCCAAAGCATCACTTACACTGGCTGCCATTCACTTCAGCTGATCACCATGCCATAGGAATTTTTTTAAAAAGGCCCCACTTTATTCATAAGAAATTACAAATGTCTCAATTGGGTCTGAAAGCATTAATTGATTAATCAAAATGATGATTTGATGAGTTAATTAACTGCAAATTAAATCATGCTTTCATAGAAATTCTATATGCTAGGGAGGTGGAGGGTTGGCAGTTAACAAGAATGACTGAGTGAACCGGAATGCTTATTCAGCATTTTTTTTAAAAAAATCACATCTTGCCTTCCAAATGGATTTTAGAAAACAGGATTTTAGACAAGAGCAAGAGAAAGTATTCACCTCCCAGAATATTCTGAGTACCTGGATTTAAGACAATTTAGGGTGTGTGCAGGCTGGTTAAATTGTTAGTGTGCCCTAATGATTCCTGGGGATTATAGTGCGATTCAAGGGGCTAGGAAGGACTTTTCCAATCCTTTAACAAAACTACAATGTCAAACATCAGGGGGAAACCATAGCAAACTATGCCAAGGTTGCCAACTTTTTTCCTGGCAGGGCTCTTGTGATTTTTGTAGCTGCAGGATGCATGCAGAATGTCAGCAGAGGAAATATCTTCCAGCATAGAAATGCAGTGATGAATTCTTATATATTATGCAGCTGTGAAATATAGCTAAGTGCTATGCTGACATCTTGAGAAATTTGATGGCACCATCTCCAGACCCCATTTAAGCTCTAATATCTTGCATATATTTATGAATCCTGCTCAACTGTAATTTTAGGGAACTGTTTTGAAGGTGGCGACTAGGAGCTGGTTTGGGGCCACACAGGCCTCCTCCTTTCCAGAAGAGGAAAGAAACTGTAGGAGGCTACAGGTTGACACCATACACAAGACTGAACCTACCGTGAAGCAGATCAATAGAGGCTGATCCAAGTGAGTAAATGAGGCACTGGCCCACCAACCTCTGTCAGCCCACACCTGCTTGCCTTTTTTTTTATTACAGCTACGCCAACAGGAGGTACTATCTCTCAGTTTCCTCTCCTATAGTCTCCATGTTGCCTTTGTAGCTTTCAGCATGGAGGAGGATGGCCACCAAGCTAGAATTAGTTGGCTCCGTCTGCCATTGGCTCAAGCTCCACCTGCCATTGGCTCTGGCCACACCTACTGTTGGACCAGCCCTGGTCATCTATATAAGGGGGCATTGTAAAGAACATGGCTCCTGGTTAGTTCTCTAATAGTACACTGAGACCTGGGCTACACATGTAGGGGAATGAGATGATACAGTCCTGAGATAATATAATAGCTTGTACTGTTTCAGATTGCAGATCGAGAATCGGGTTTTTGAATGCCCCACATGTAGAAACAAAAAAAAATTTAAAAAATGAGTGAATCAGGTATGAACATTCCCCCCAACTCTTATAATTTGTTTTACTCTAGGAGGCCTATGCACGATTAAAACACATCCCCCCAAGAGAATCTGGGAACTATACCCTTCATATAGCTACAGTCCCCAGTACCCATAACAAACTACAGTCCTCAAGATCCTTTAGTGTGCTTTAAATATGTGGCTGGGTGGCTGGGTGTGTTCATAATGTCGGAAGCATTAAAACACATGGCACCAATCCATCTGCGCAACCTGTTTTAACTCCTTCATATTCTATCACTTTATTTCAATGTATGTGAAGATCAGGCCTTAGTGGGTCTGCCACAAGTGTGGAGCTTCAAATGTTGGGTGAGGTGAACCTAGACAGGAACATCAATAGCTGTCGTATACCGGTCAAATCGTTGTTCCATCTAGCTTAGTGTACACTGATAAGCAGGGCCTCTCCAAGGTTTCACAGAGGAGCCTTTCCCAGCCTGACCAGGAGATACCAGGATTGAACTGGGATACTTTGCATACTTTTGCATGCAATGTATGTGCTCTGTTGTTGTTAACATTCTGAAATCTCTTTCCCACCCTTCACCAAAAGGTCCCAGGCTGGGTCACAACAACATAAAATGCAATATTAGAAGCAAATCACCGTTGAGCTAGAGCCCTTTCCCCAATTCAATGCGAAAGTGTACATGTGGCTCTTTCCCTTCCTATGTCTGAGTTGTTTTCAAACCATAATGGCTCAGAATGAAGGAGAGGCATATTACCTCTGCGATAGGGAGCCCATGGCCCTCCAGATGTTCTTGGACTCCAACTCTCATAAGCCACAGCCAGCGTAGCCAATGGTCAGGGATGATAGGAGCAAAAGCTCAACTACACGTTCCCTACCCCAGATGTAGTGAACTATAATAAAAATGTGCACCACCTCTCTGTAAAATGGTACAGATGAGATGTATAAAATGGACTGCCTTCAAGTCGATCCCAACTTATGGCGACTCTATGAATAGGGTTTTCATGGTAAGTGGTATTCAGAGGGGGTTTACCATTGCTTCCCTCTGAGGCTAGTCCTCCCCAGCAGGCTAGGGCCTGCTCAGCTTGCCACAGCTGCACAAGCCAGCCCCTTCCTTGTCTGCAACTGCCAGCTGGGGGGCAACTGGGGTCCTTGGGACTATGCAGCTTGCCCACGGCTGCACAGGTGGCAGGGCACGTAACCCCTGAGCCACTCACTGTGGGGGTGATCTTTAGCTGACCCTTTACACTCAGGAGACACGAGCGGGGATTTGAACTCACAGAGTCTGGACTCCCGGCCAAGCTCTCTTCCCCACTGTGCTATACCAGCTGTGAATGAGATATGTATCCCTACCCGTTATCCTCAGCCACTTGGCATTATCACCCTCACTGGAACGATGCTCATCCAGTAGCTATATTTATTGGATCAAGAAAGACTTTATCACTTTGAATCCAGCCTTTCTTCTAAGGGTTTTTTGGGGGGGGGGGCATAAGAATGAACCCTTTATGATAGCTAAGTGGGGATTAGAACCACCACCACCCCAGTTGAACAACACTCTCTGTACTATACCAAATTGGCTCTGGCTGGAGGCAATGACTCTGTTCACAGCAGTTTTACAAGAAAGTTGATCATGTATAAACAGAATGCTATGCAAACATACTAATCTCAAGCCCCTTGATCATGGGCTTCCAGAAGCAACCAGTAGGATGCTGGACTATTTACTTGATTATTAGACTTCTATCCAGCCCTTCCTCCCGGCACGAGACTAGATGGACCCTTGATCCAATTGGGCTCTCATGTTCTTATTCCAGAGGGGCAACTGTATCTAGCTGTTCATCAAACACAAAAAAGGGTCTTGAGACACCTTAAAGACTGACAAGATACATTGCAGAAGCTTTTGTGGACTTTCATCTGATGAAGTGGGTGCCAGTCTATGAAAGGTTCTGCCACAAAGCAGAGTTCATTAACAGTTAAGCCTTTAAGATGCCACACAGGACTCTGTTTTGCCCCTTATATTTCTTTTCTCTTCTTAATTTCTGAATATTAATATTAGTACTATTGATACTAATGCTATTGTTGTTATTATGGCACACTTAAAAAAAACTGAATTATCTTACCAGTCCTTTGAGTGGTGTAGCAATTGACATTTGTCCCTTCTTGCTTAGGGACAGCTGAAGGAGAGGTTGAAGGATAGGAGCAGTAACCTCCAGAACGTTGGGGAAAGCATTTCTCTACATATTTTGTTTGTGCTCATTAGGGTGATAAAAGCAGGACAGCCGGTTTCATTTTCCCTGTTAGTTGTGACTACCGTTCATGGCATTCAGGTCAAATGCAATGTGGAAAGTAAGAAAATCTGACACTATCATTGATTTGCTCTCCTTGTACTCATGTCATCCCCATACACTAGAGACAAAGAAATGTGGCTTAAAATTGCAATTAACCAGCATTGGGGCAGGTGCCTCTCGTTGGCTATTTATTCTTTTCAAACTTCATGTCGTCCTGAAAGCAACACTCATTCATAACATTCATTCATCCTTTTTTTATATAAAAAAATACACATACTACAGCTTGCATGTGCGTATCTATATTCACTTTTTAAAAAAAGCTAGAAATGTACACATTGAGCGTGTTAAACTGTCTCACAGATTTTTGTTGGGTCTTGTACAGATGCACCCTCCACCCAGTTTTTACTTCCTATGTGAGCTCTCTCTCTCTTTGCCCTCCCCCTGAAACACAGACACATGCTGAGGTTATCAAATCAAGTCCAGCTCCAGGTGCTATTATTTAGGCTTACTTCTCCAGGGGTGGTAAATCTGTGACTGCGCTCAGTGCTCCAAGTGTTCCTGGTAATCCCAACCCACCCCCTTTTTAGGCCATTTTGGGACATCTTGTTAATTGTTTTTACCACGAGTAGCTAGAGTGGTCATTCTTCAGGCTTCAGCTCCTTCCTTGGGACTTCTAAAAGTTAAATCTCTTTGTGGGGGATGGATATATCCTGGGGAAGGGCCATAGCTCAGTGGCAGAACATCTGATTTGCATGCTGAAGATCTCAGATTCAGTCCCCGGCATCTCAAGGTACGGCTAGGAGAGACCAGTGTCTGAACACCTGGAGAACTGCTGCCAATGTATAGACTAAACTGAGCTTGATGGACCATTGTTCGGACTCACTATAAGGCAACTTCCTATGTTGTGCCTAATGCACACCCATGTCAGTGCACACGTATAAACTTTAAGCATGAAGCTATGTACAACCCACGGCTTCAAGCGAACTGCAGTTGCTGGAGATATTGTGAACTTCTTGAAAATCTGTTGCAGGACAATTGTATTGTTATTTAACAATATTTATTGTAATTGACAATTATATTGTTATTTGGCTATGTTTGACCATAAAGAACAAACACCCAGCTGTTTTTTAAATTGGTGGAAGCCAGAGTTCGAATCCCCACTCAGCCATGAAGCTCACTGGGTGACCGTGGGCCAGTCACTGCCTCTCAGCCTCGGAGGAAGGCAATGGTAAACCCCCTCTGAATACCGCTTACCATGAAAACCCTATTCATAGGGTCGCCATAAGTCAGAATCGACTTGAAGGCAGTCCATTTCCATTTTCAATGCAGTTCCAGATGTAAATGAATAGAGGAACAGATTAAAGCACATTCAATGCATATGTCTTTCCCCCCCAAATCTTGGGAACTGTAGTTTGTTAAGGGTGCTGGAAAGTATAGCTCTGTGAGGGGGGAAAACACAGCTCCCAGGATTCTTTGGGAGGACATCATGTGCACTGAATGTGCTTTAAATAGGGTGGGTGTATATCTTCAGCAATCTGTGTGTGAATGTAGGCAGGATCAAGCACTGATACTTGCTATGAGAGTTGAAGTTACAACCATGTCTTGATTTGGGGCTGCAAAATGTTGGAGGAGATGCTTCAAATTGCAGATGGGAGTTGACATGACTGAATGGTCTTCCTTTTTTTAAAAAAAATCCACACACACAGAAAACTAGGTATTGGGGGAAAGGGTTTTATAGCAAGCAATGGGGGGTCAATTCAGTTCAGTTCACATGTCAAGGCAAATTATCAAATCCACACTTTCAGAAACAATATGAGAACTGGAACACAGCTACCCTTTGAAACTCACATTTATCCAAATTAATGCAGTTCTTCAATCAAACAGTGTTTGCAAAAATGCATGTATGAGGTAAAAGTGCATTAAAATGAATATCTTAGTGAAAACAACATACAAAATATATTACGAGAAATTGCTTGTAAAAATGTGTACATTAATCAAAACTGCACAATCTGTTTATTAAGAGAAATTCACATTAAAATGCTGAAGAATTTTCATGAGGATTTATTTTAAACACACTCGTACCACAAACTGCTGCAAAAATGTGGAGATTTTCTTCTTGTTTTGAAACAATACTTTCCTGCCCCCATCGCAATGCCCAACAGAACACACTTCAGAAAATCCTGCAAGGTTTTTATTTTTATTTTATGTGAAGGGATCCTGATCTGAAAAAGAATTGCCCTGCTAAAAAGAATGGATCTAGCCCAGCCTTTCCCAACTAGTGGGCTACCAGATGTTGTTGGACCACAACTTCCATCAGCCTCAGCCAGCATTGCCAATGGTCAGGAAAGATGGGAATTGTGGTCCAACAACATCTGGTGGCCCACTAGTTGGGAAAGGCTGATCGAGCCATACTCTTTTCTATACTACAGTCACAATCATCCAGTACAGTTCCCTTAAAATCCAATTGATTTCAAGTGTGCACAGCTGTACACTAGATTCTCTGGCCTGTATATGCCATGCTATAAGTGGTGTGTCCTGACTTCACTATCAGTGTGTATTCACATTTACCCCATTGTTGCAGAGATATTGAACTGAAGTGGCAAGAAGATGTTGCTTTACCAAGTAGGATGCCAGATTTCAGAGGCAAGCTATTAACAAGTAGTAACCATGATGATACTAATAAACAATTCAATCGGCACTTTTGGAATGGAGGGGATATGCTGGTGTCCATGCAGAAAGATGAGCATCAAACAAAATTTTGCGGTTACGTATGTAAATCATGTCCTATAACAATAGGAATTCACCTCTGAGGTGTAGATTTTGACCACAGATATAGATGTGCTGCACACACATGCATAACACACACACACACATGCACATCACTCTGTATCTTACACAGGGTACATACAGTAGGTGCTATTGCAAGTCAAGCATCTGCAGCAGAGGAGATCAGAAAAGGAGACTGAAATTGATACAATTAATCCCTTGGAAATACAGCAAGACTATCTTCTCTTATTCTTACACAGTTCAAACATCCAGAGAATATGCTTAATTAAAATTTGGCTATACATTTTTAAAAGGTAACAAAAAATGAAATAAAATGGGCTAATTATATTGCTCAGCATTCTGCTATGTATTTTTTAATAACATCCTTTTCCAGCTTGGGCCAATCCCAGGAGATGCAGTTCCTCATTTATAAAAAGGTCCCCGATGGGATTTTAAAAGCGGGATATCTTATAAAAAGAAAATATATTTTGAAAGTGGTTCCTTGCAAGGATAAGCGGCATCCTGGATATATCACTATCCAGGATGTGTGTATTCCAAAGATGCAGTTTTTTTCTCCTCTTGTTTTTAATATGGGCGAAACAAGCGCTCACACTTTTCCAACTACCGTAAATAGACGGTTTTGAAAATTTGTTTTATTTAATGAACTGAAAGGTTGACTCTTTTCCTTTGCGCATTAACTCCCACTAATATATGATGGTATATATTAATGGTTGTTAACAGGCTAAATGGACTTTTTCCACAGAAAGCCCACAGGAGACAGAATGAGAGGGAAAATATCCCCTCATTTGAGATAATTTCACTGAATTGTTGCTATGTTCTCCCCTCAGGGCAAGGTGAGATATGTTGTGGAAATATGTGTGTGTGTTGGGGGGGGTGGATGGGTGCATTCAAGAGCTGAGAGGAAAGGAGGGACACTTTTCAAAAACTGCTGGCTGGGAAAATCCAGAGCCTGCAGGGAAATCTGCCTCAAGTCTCATTGGTTTTGAGGCATCCCAAAGAAAGCCTGTTTTCCTTGCTGCAGCTCCTCTTCTCGCTATTGGTATACTCCTCAGGTCCTTGCTGTCTTTAGCATGGAAGTAGAGAGTGGGGGGGAAAGGACAGCACCACTTGGAAACAGCACCGAATCTTAGGCCTCATCCGTATCATACATTTAAAGCAGCATCACACCATTTTAAACAGTCATGGCTTACCCCAAAGCATCCTGGGAAGTGGTTTGTGAAGGGTGCTGAAAGTTGTTAAGGAGGCCCCCTATTCCCCCCATCATGCTAAAATTGTGTGTGGAAATTGTAGCTCTGTGCGGGGTATCTCCTAACAACTCTTAACGCCCTTCACAAACTACACTTCCCAGGATTCTTGGGGGGAAGCCATGACTGTTAAAGCAACATAACAGTGCTTTCAATGTATGGTGTGGCTTCACCCTCTCTACTACATGGTGTGCCTGAGAGGAACTGTAGTGGAACATGGTCTTTAACCCTTTCAAACTTCTTGAACCTCCTCGACATGAGGCCACATCTGCACCATGCATTTAAAGCAGTATCATACCACTTCAAACAGTCATGGATTCCCCCAAAGAATCCTGGGAAGTGTAGTTTGTGACAACTGTTAGGAGACCCTCTTCCCCTTGCAGATACACAGTTCCCAGAGTTCCCTGGGAAGAGGGATTGATTATTAAACTATTCTGAAAATGTTAGCTCTGTGAGGGGAAGAGGGGTCTCCTAACAGCTCTCAGTACCCTTCACAAACTACAGAAACTAGCTACTCTGCCCCTATCATTGTTTTACTTTGCCCTCCCCTCCCCTCCTTTGAACAGGGCTTTGGATGCCATTCCATGAAGGAATTTACCTGTGTGAAGTAGCCCCCATCCTACAGACTAATTTCAACCACACTAGTGCAAAGTTAACTCTCTCTTCCTCTTTTTTTTTTTTGAAAGGTTGTGATCATATGGGTCACATGGAATAATATCTGCACAGTTGTACTTTGAAGTGGCTACAAACCACAATCCTGAGGTGTTAACCGAGCCTTAGAAACACACAATCAGAATTCTATTAGCATTTTTCAAATGGTCACTGAAAGAATTCCCTGTTCACATTCACTGCCACAAAAAGTGTCCAAATGTTAATCCTATTAACTTCTGTGACAATGAATGGCTGAAGATCTAATTGTATGGGAACAAAAACAAATGGACAAATGTCAATAAGCTTGCTAATTTTCTTTTTAATTTCCCTTAAGATTCCCATAAGTGATGTTGTTTAATAATCATCATCACGATCACGATCACAATCACAATCACAATCACAATCACAATCATCATCATCATAATAATGCCTGAGTAAGACCTCCTAAACTAGCCTCAGATTTTGCTTTAGGTGATCTTTTGTGGCGACATCACAACAAATTCATATTTCCCCTCCTTGTGGTTGGTTCTGTCAGCCATGTTCTAATTTAATTTATTTATTGGATTACTTAGTCGCCCATCTGGCTGGCAATCCAGCCACTCTGGGCGACGTACAAAATGAACAAAATAACACAAAATGACACACCAATACAATAACATTAAAATCTAAAAGCGATAATGATAAAATCTAACCCACCCCAAAGGCCTGCCTGAAGAGCCAGGTCTTCACAGCCCAGCGGAAACGCATTGTAGAGGGGGCCTGGCGGAGATCATTTGGAAGGGAGTTCCATAGGGTGGGGGCCACAATTGAAAAAGCCCTCTCTCTAGTCCTCACCAGTCTAGCTGTTTTGACTAGTGGGATAGACAGAAGGTCTTTTGAGGCTGATCTTGTTAGGTGGCATAGCTGATGATGCTGGAGGCGCTCCTTCAGATAGACTGGGCCAAAACCGTGTAGGGATTTAAAGGTCAAAACCAACACCTTGAATTGGGCCCGGCAAGCAACTGGTAGCCAGTGCAACTCTCATGTAAATCATGAAGGGGCAACAGAAAAGAACATTCTCTTTTCCTTCAAAGAGTTTGTCTTTTCCATTATCCCTCCAAAGCAAGAGAATGAATATTCCTCCCTTTATAGATTTAGATGCCACTGCAGAGAACAGCTTGGCAGTTTGCTTTCACACAGCAAAAAGGAATAACACCCTCAAGAGCAGCTGATAAGAGCAACAACTTACAAAAGCTGGGTTCTGTTAGGCAGCGAGAGCTTTATTACTGTGACTGCAGTGTTACATCCACAACACATAAGGGTTAATCACTGGATCAGTTTGCAGCTGGTGGGTGCTCCCTGGAGAATCTGAGCAATAGACTCCTCCATGTAGACGAGGTCAGTTTTGCTATCTTCAGGTCAGCAGGTCACATGATAAAGGAACTCTGAAACTTCAACTCCTAAGAGACACAGGTGCCAATCCCATTTTGTGGTCTGCTGCTGCAGTGCTCTCCTTGTGGTTTTTAGCTGACTTCATCAAAATGCACGCACAGCCATAATTGGAAAAGGAGGCTTTTTCAGAGTTGCAGATCAGACCCGAGTTTTCTATGCCAGCAGCAGTGGGCTTTTAAGGATGGAACAGTCACTGAGAGAAGGATCTCTTAAGCTTACCCACATTTTACTACATCTCTCTCCATCGTTCTCTGTTTCCTGATTTTAATAGGCCTGTGCCAAACTTTGGGTTGCAGCAAGGGATAGATGAATCTATCAATTTAAGTTTCTCACGGTTTCCAATTTTTCCACTTTAAATTCAGTTCTCCACACTTTTGCAGCAATCTGTGCTTTTTAAATACACCAGCATTAGAGTGCAAATTTCTCCTGAAAAGCATTTTTGTATGGTGTTTCCACTAAAAAAAAACATTTTTGTAAGTGATTTTCTTTAATATACCACATTTTTATGACACTTTCACTAATATATGCATTTTACACACTATATATATTGTTTGGTTGAAGAACTGTATTGCAAAATTGGGATAAATGCACATTTCAAAGGATAGCTTGGTTTGTGTATTGGTGTGACTTAGGCAGTTTCTCATGCAAATAAAATTGTATTTCTCCCCCATTCCTAGCTGCAGCAGATTCAAGTACATTAATACCTCAGTTAACAAAGTAGATGCATTCCTGGACATTACTTCTTTAGCAGAAACTTTGATACCAGATGTAGGAATAACATGGAAAGAACAGGGATAGGTTCCTACACCCATACACAGATGATGGGGGCAGCTTCAACAAGGGCTTTAAAGGGTGCCTCCCCTCCCCTTCCTTTTCTTCTGAACCATATTGGATCCTTCCCTTCCAAGCCCTGGGAGAAAGCAAGAGATCTCTTTAATGGAAAGCAAATACACAGGCTTGTCAGTTTCACCCTAGCAAAGCAAAAGCCAAACCTGAAAGTTTATCCATAGAAAAGCAAAGACACAGACCTGTCAGTTTAACCTTAAAGCAAAGGCAGGTTTGAAAGTTTGATAGCAATGCAGACACAGGCTGATCAGTTTCAACTTAAGGCAAGGGCATAGGCATCAAAGTTTATCTACAGCAAAGCAAAGTTGGTCAGTTTCACCTTTAAAAAAGCCTTTGCTAAAAGGAGCTTCCATCCTGGAAGGTTGGTTAACTGAGGTATTACTGTACACCTCTTTTGACAGAAGGTGGGTTATAGAAGATACCAACAGGTAGCATTGGGGGAGGAGGTTTCAGACCTTTGGCCTCTCAATTGTGGTGTGCCACAGGGCTCTATCCTCTCTCCCATGCTATTTAATATTTATATGAAGCCACTGGGGACAATCATTAGGAGATTTGGGCTGCAGTGTCACCAATATGTGGATGACACTCAGCTCTATCTCTCGTTTAAATCTTCACCAGAGTTGGCTGTGGAGACCTTGTCCAAGTGCCTGGAATCTGTGAGTGGATGGATGGGAAGGAACAAGCTGAAGTTGAACCCCGATAAGACCGAGGTGCTACTCGTGGGGGATAAGAGAAGGTTGGGAGATGTTGACCTGAAGTTCAATGGGGTGAGTTTACCCCTGAAGGACCAGGTCCACAGCCTCGGGGTTGTACTTGATTCCAGGCTGTCCATGGAGGCTCAGATTTCGGCAGTGAGCCGGGCAGCCTGGTATCAACTACACCTCATATGAAGGCTGCAACCCTACCTTCCTGTTCATCAGCTCCCACTGGTAGTACACTCCCTGGTCACCTCTCGATTAGACTACTGTAATGCATTCTACGTGGGGTTACCCTTGAAAACGGTCCGGAAACTACAACTTATACAAAACGCGGTGGCTCGACTACTTACGAATAGTCGCCGCCGAGATCACATCACACCAGTGTTATTCGATCTACACTGGCTTCCAGTTGTTTTCCGGGCCCAATTCAAGGTGTTGGTATTAACCTTTAAATCCCTACACGGTTTCGGCCCAGTTTACCTGATGGAGCGCCTCCAGCGCCACCAATTATGCCGCCCGACAAGATCAGCCACACAGGGCCTTCTCTCAATCCCGCCGACAAAAACAGCTAGATTGGCGGGAACTAGAGAGAGGGCTTTCTCAGTGGTGGCCCCCACCCTTTGGAACTCCCTCCCACAAGATCTACGGCACGCCTCTTAAGAACATAAGAACATAAGAAGAGCCTGCTGGATCAGGCCAGTGGCCCATCTAGTCCAGCATCCTGTTCTCACAGTGGCCAACCAGGTGCCTGCGGGAAGCCCGCAAGCAGGACCCGAGTGCAAGAACACTCTCCCCTCCTGAGGCTTCCGGCAACTGGTTTTCAGAAGCATGCTGCCTCTGACTAGGGTGGCAGAGCACAGCCATCATGGCTAGTAGCCATTGATAGCCCTGTCCTCCATGAATTTGTCTAATCTTCTTTTAAAGCCGTCCAAGCTGGTGGCCATTCCTGCATCTTGTGGGAGCAAATTCCATAGTTTAACTATGCGCTGAGTAAAGAAGTACTTCCTTTTGTCTGTCCTGAATCTTCCAACATTCAGCTTCTTTGAATGTCCACGAGTTCTAGTATTATGAGAGAGGGAGAAGAACTTTTCTCTATCCACTTTCTCAATGCCATGCATAATTTTATACACTTCTATCATGTCTCCTCTGACCCGCCTTTTCTCTAAACTAAAAAGCCCCAAATGCTGCAACCTTTCCTCGTAAGGGAGTCGCTCCATCCCCTTGATCATTCTGGTTGCCCTCTTCTGAACCTTTTCCAAGTCTATAATATCCTTTTTGAGATGAGGCGACCAGAACTGTACACAGTATTCCAAATGCGGCCGCACCATAGATTTATACAATGGCATTATGATATCGGCTGTTTTATTTTCAATACCTTTCCTAATTATCACTAGCATGGAATTTGCTTTTTTCACAGCTGCCGCACACTGGGTCGACATTTTCATCGTGCTGTCCACTACAACCCCGAGGTCTCTCTCCTGGTCGGTCACCGCCAGTTCAGACCCCATGAGCGTATATGTGAAATTCAGATTTTTTGCTCCAATATGCATAATTTTACACTTGTTTATATTGAATTGCATTTGCCATTTTTCTGCCCATTCACTCAGTTTGGAGAGGTCTTTTTGGAGCTCTTCGCAATCCCTTTTTGTTTTAACAACCCTGAACAATTTAGTGTCATCAGCAAACTTGGCCACTTCACTGCTCACTCCTAATTCTAGGTCATTAATGAACAAGTTGAAAAGTACAGGTCCCAATACCGATCCTTGAGGGACTCCACTTTCTACAGCCCTCCATTGGGAGAACTGTCCGTTGATTCCTACTCTCTGCTTTCTGCTTCTTAACCAATTTCTTATCCACAAGAGGACCTCTCCTCTTATTCCATGACTGCTAAGCTTCCTCAGAAGCCTTTGGTGAGGTACCTTGTCAAACGCTTTTTGAAAGTCTAAGTACACTATGTCCACTGGATCACCTCTATCTATATGCTTGTTGACACTCTCAAAGAATTCTAATAGGTTACTGAGACAGGACTTTCCCTTGCAGAAGCCATGCTGGCTCTGCTTCAGCAAGGCTTGTTCTTCTATGTGCTTAGTTAATCTAGCTTTAATAATACTTTCTACCAGTTTTCCAGGGACAGAAGTTAAGCTAACTGGCCTGTAATTTCCGGGATCCCCTCTGGATCCCTTTTTGAAGATTGGCGTTACATTTGCCACTTTCCAGTCCTCAGGCACGGAGGAGGACCCGAGGGACAAGTTACATATTTTAGTTAGCAGATCAGCAATTTCACATTTGAGTTCTTTGAGAACTCTCGGGTGGATGCCATCCGGGCCCGGTGATTTGTCAGTTTTTATATTGTCCATTAAGCTTAGAACTTCCTCTCTCGTTACCACTATTTGTCTCAGTTCCTCAGAATCCCTTCCTGCAAATGTTAGTTCAGGTTCAGGGATCTGCCCTATATCTTCCACTGTGAAGACAGATGCAAAGAATTCATTTAGCTTCTCTGCAATCTCCTTATCGTTCTTTAGTACACCTTTGACTCCCTTATCATCCAAGGGTCCAATTGTCTCCCTAGATGGTCTCCTGCTTTGAATGTATTTATAGAATTTTTTGTTGTTGGTTTTTATGTTCTTAGCAATGTGCTCCTCAAATTCTTTTTTAGCATCCCTTATTGTCTTCTTGCATTTCTTTTGCCAGAGTTTGTGTTCTTTTTTATTTTCTTCATTTGGACAAGACTTCCATTTTTTGAAGGAAGACTTTTTGCCTCTAAGAGCTTCCTTGACTTTGCTCGTTAACCATGCTGGCATCTTCTTGGCCCTGGCGGTACCTTTTCTGATCTGCGGTATGGACTCCAGTTGAGCTTCTAATATAGTGTTTTTAAACAACTTCCAAGCATTTTCGAGTGATGTGACCCTCTGGACTTTGTTTTTCAGCTTTCTTTTTACCAATCCCCTCATTTTTGTGAAGTTTCCTCTTTTGAAGTCAAATGTGACCGTGTTGGATTTTCTTGGCAATTGGCCATTTACATGTATGTTTAATTTAATAGCACTGTGGTCACTGCTCCCAATCGGTTCAACAACACTTACATCTCGCACCAGGTCCCGGTCCCCACTGAGGATTAAGTCCAGGGTTGCCGTCCCTCTGGTCGGTTCCATGACCAACTGGTCTAGGGAATAGTCATTTAGAATATCTAGAAACTTTGCTTCTTTGTCATGACTGGAACACATATGCAGCCAGTCTATGTCCGGGTAGTTGAAGTCACCCATTACTACCACATTTCCTAGTTTGGATGCTTCCTCAATTTCATATCTCATCTCCAGGTCTCCCTGAGCAGTTTGATCAGGGGGACGATAGATCGTTCCCAGTATTAAGTCCCTCCTGGGGCATGGTATCACCACCCACAACGATTCTGTGGAGGAGTCTGCCTCTTTTGGGGTTTCGAGCTTGCTGGATTCAATGCCTTCTTTCACGTATAGAGCGACTCCGCCACCAATACGTCCTTCCCTGTCCTTCCGATATAGTTTATATCCAGGGATAACCGTATCCCACTGGTTTTCTCCATTCCACCAGGTCTCCGTTATGCTCACTATATCAATGCTCTCCTCTAAGACCAAGCACTCCAGTTCTCCCATCTTGGTTCGCAGGCTCCTAGCATTAGCGTACAGGCACTTGTAAGCAGTGTCTCTCTTCAAGTGTCTTTGGCACTTGTGGTTAGGCCTGTGGTAATTTTGCTCTTCTGAATTTATATCCTGTGCCCCTGCTCTCACAATGCCTACTTCTAGGCCTACCCCTTTTAAAATTTCATCATTTCTTTGGTTTTTATCCCAGGGGGGAGGTTTATTCCGAACCGGACCTTTCTCAGCTCCTGTCGGGTTTCCCCCCTCAGTCAGTTTAAAAGCTGCTCTGCCACCTTTTTAATTTTAAGTGCCAGCAGTCTGGTTCCATTCTGGTTCAAGTGGAGCCCGTCCCTTTTGTACAGGCCTGGCTTGTCCCAAAAAGTTCCCCAGTGCCTAACAAATCCAAACCCTTCCACCCGACACCATCGTCTCATCCACGCATTGAGACTGCGAAGCTGGGCCTGTCTGGCTGGTCCTGCACGTGGAACCGGTAGCATTTCAGAGAAAGCCACCTTGGAGGTCCTGGCTTTCAGCATCCTACCTAGCAACCTAAATTTTGCTTCCAGGACCTCACGGCTGCATTTCCCCATGTCGTTGGTGCCAACGTGCACCACGACCACTGACTCCTTCCCAGCACTGTCTACCAAACTATCTAAACGACGGGCGATATCCGCAACCTTCGCACCAGGCAGGCAAAACACCTTGCGGTCTACACGCCCATCACACACCCCACTGTCTATGTTCCTAATGATCGAATCACCCACTACAAGGATCCCTCCAGCCCCTGGAGATATATCCTCGGCACGAGAGGATAGCTGCTCATCCCCCAAGGAATGGGTCCCTTCTAAGGGATCGTTTCCCTCTTCCTCAGCTGGATGCTCTCCTTCCCCGAGACCATCGTTGTCCATGATAGCAGGAGAGCTATCATCGTTGGAGTGGTGAGTGCGTGGTGAGTGCGTGGTGAGTGCGTGGTGAGTGCGTGGTGAGTGCGTGGTGAGTGCGTCGTGAATGTGGATGCGTGGTTGATGCGTGGTTGATGCGTGGCTATTGCGTGGTTGATGCGTGGCTATTGCGTGGTTGATGCGTGGCTATTGCGTGGCTGATGCGTGGCTGATGCGTGGCTGATGCGTGGCTATTGCGTGGCTATTGCGTGGCTAATGCACGGCTAATGCATGGCTATTGCGTGGCTAATGCGTGGCTATTGCGTGGCTAATGCGTGGCTATTGCGTGGCTAATGCGTGGCTATTGCGTGGTTAATGCGTGGTTAATGCGTGGCTATTGCGTGGTTAATGCGTGGCTATTGCGTGGCTAATGCGTGGTTAATGCGTGGTTAATGCGTGGCTAATGCGTGGCTAATGCGTGGCTAATGCGTGGCTATTGCGTGGCTAATGCGTGGCTATTGCGTGGCTATTGCGTGGCTATTGCGTGGCTATTGCGTCTGTTCTGTTCTGTTCTGTTCTGTTGCTATTGCGTGGCTAATGCGTGGCTAATGCGTGGCTAATGCGTGGCTAATGCGTCTGTTCTGTTCTGTTCTGTTCTGTTCTGTTCTGTTCCTCTCTCGTTACCACTATTTGTCTCAGTTCCTCAGAATCCCTTCCTGCAAATGTTAGTTCAGGTTCAGGGATCTGCCCTATATCTTCCACTGTGAAGACAGATGCAAAGAATTCATTTAGCTTCTCTGCAATCTCCATATCGTTCTTTAGTACACCTTTGACTCCCTTATCATCCAAGGGTCCAATTGTCTCCCTAGATGGTCTCCTGCTTTGAATGTATTTATAGAATTTTTTGTTGTTGGTTTTTATGTTCTTAGCAATGTGCTCCTCAAATTCTTTTTTAGCATCCCTTATTGTCTTCTTGCATTTCTTTTGCCAGAGTTTGTGTTCTTTTTTATTTTCTTCATTTGGACAAGACTTCCATTTTTTGAAGGAAGACTTTTTGCCTCTAAGAGCTTCCTTGACTTTGCTCGTTAACCATGCTGGCATCTTCTTGGCCCTGGCGGTACCTTTTCTGATCTGCGGTATGGACTCCAGTTGAGCTTCTAATATAGTGTTTTTAAACAACTTCCAAGCATTTTCGAGTGATGTGACCCTCTGGACTTTGTTTTTCAGCTTTCTTTTTACCAATCCCCTCATTTTTGTGAAGTTTCCTCTTTTGAAGTCAAATGTGACCGTGTTGGATTTTCTTGGCAATTGGCCATTTACATGTATGTTTAATTTAATAGCACTGTGGTCACTGCTCCCAATCGGTTCAACAACACTTACATCTCGCACCAGGTCCCGGTCCCCACTGAGGATTAAGTCCAGGGTTGCCGTCCCTCTGGTCGGTTCCATGACCAACTGGTCTAGGGAATAGTCATTTAGAATATCTAGAAACTTTGCTTCTTTGTCATGACTGGAACACATATGCAGCCAGTCTATGTCCGGGTAGTTGAAGTCACCCATTACTACCACATTTCCTAGTTTGGATGCTTCCTCAATTTCATATCTCATCTCCAGGTCTCCCTGAGCAGTTTGATCAGGGGGACGATAGATCGTTCCCAGTATTAAGTCCCTCCTGGGGCATGGTATCACCACCCACAACGATTCTGTGGAGGAGTCTGCCTCTTTTGGGGTTTCGAGCTTGCTGGATTCAATGCCTTCTTTCACGTATAGAGCGACTCCGCCACCAATACGTCCTTCCCTGTCCTTCCGATATAGTTTATATCCAGGGATAACCGTATCCCACTGGTTTTCTCCATTCCACCAGGTCTCCGTTATGCTCACTATATCAATGCTCTCCTCTAAGACCAAGCACTCCAGTTCTCCCATCTTGGTTCGCAGGCTCCTAGCATTAGCGTACAGGCACTTGTAAGCAGTGTCTCTCTTCAAGTGTCTTTGGCACTTGTGGTTAGGCCTGTGGTAATTTTGCTCTTCTGAATTTATATCCTGTGCCCCTGCTCTCACAATGCCTACTTCTAGGCCTACCCCTTTTAAAATTTCATCATTTCTTTGGTTTTTATCCCAGGGGGGAGGTTTATTCCGAACCGGACCTTTCTCAGCTCCTGTCGGGTTTCCCCCCTCAGTCAGTTTAAAAGCTGCTCTGCCACCTTTTTAATTTTAAGTGCCAGCAGTCTGGTTCCATTCTGGTTCAAGTGGAGCCCGTCCCTTTTGTACAGGCCTGGCTTGTCCCAAAAAGTTCCCCAGTGCCTAACAAATCCAAACCCTTCCACCCGACACCATCGTCTCATCCACGCATTGAGACTGCGAAGCTGGGCCTGTCTGGCTGGTCCTGCACGTGGAACCGGTAGCATTTCAGAGAAAGCCACCTTGGAGGTCCTGGCTTTCAGCATCCTACCTAGCAACCTAAATTTTGCTTCCAGGACCTCACGGCTGCATTTCCCCATGTCGTTGGTGCCAACGTGCACCACGACCACTGACTCCTTCCCAGCACTGTCTACCAAACTATCTAAACGACGGGCGATATCCGCAACCTTCGCACCAGGCAGGCAAAACACCTTGCGGTCTACACGCCCATCACACACCCCACTGTCTATGTTCCTAATGATCGAATCACCCACTACAAGGATCCCTCCAGCCCCTGGAGATATATCCTCGGCACGAGAGGATAGCTGCTCATCCCCCAAGGAATGGGTCCCTTCTAAGGGATCGTTTCCCTCTTCCTCAGCTGGATGCTCTCCTTCCCCGAGACCATCGTTGTCCATGATAGCAGGAGAGCTATCATCGTTGGAGTGGTGAGTGCGTGGTGAGTGCGTGGTGAGTGCGTGGTGAGTGCGTGGTGAGTGCGTCGTGAATGTGGATGCGTGGTTGATGCGTGGTAGATGCGTGGTTGATGCGTGGCTATTGCGTGGTTGATGCGTGGCTATTGCGTGGTTGATGCGTGGCTATTGCGTGGTTGATGCGTGGCTGATGCGTGGCTGATGCGTGGCTGATGCGTGGCTATTGCGTGGCTATTGCGTGGCTATTGCGTGGCTAATGCGCGGCTAATGCATGGCTATTGCGTGGCTAATGCGTGGCTATTGCGTGGCTATTGCGTGGCTAATGTGTGGTTAATGCGTGGCTAATGCGTGGCTATTGCGTGGCTAATGCGTGGTTAATGCGTGGCTATTGCGTGGTTGATGCGTGGCTATTGCGTGGCTAATGCGTGGCTATTGCGTGGCTATTGCGTGGCTATTGCATGGCTATTGCGTGGCTATTGCGTGGCTATTGCGTGGCTAATGCGTCTGTTCTGTTCTGTTCTGTTCTGTTGCTATTGCGTGGCTAATGCGTGGCTAATGCGTGGCTAATGCGTGGCTAATGCGTCTGTTCTGTTCTGTTCTGTTCTGTTCTGTTCCTCTCTCGTTACCACTATTTGTCTCAGTTCCTCAGAATCCCTTCCTGCAAATGTTAGTTCAGGTTCAGGGATCTGCCCTATATCTTCCACTGTGAAGACAGATGCAAAGAATTCATTTAGCTTCTCTGCAATCTCCTTATCGTTCTTTAGTACACCTTTGACTCCCTTATCATCCAAGGGTCCAATTGTCTCCCTAGATGGTCTCCTGCTTTGAATGTATTTATAGAATTTTTTGTTGTTGGTTTTTATGTTCTTAGCAATGTGCTCCTCAAATTCTTTTTTAGCATCCCTTATTGTCTTCTTGCATTTCTTTTGCCAGAGTTTGTGTTCTTTTTTATTTTCTTCATTTGGACAAGACTTCCATTTTTTGAAGGAAGACTTTTTGCCTCTAAGAGCTTCCTTGACTTTGCTCGTTAACCATGCTGGCATCTTCTTGGCCCTGGCGGTACCTTTTCTGATCTGCGGTATGGACTCCAGTTGAGCTTCTAATATAGTGTTTTTAAACAACTTCCAAGCATTTTCGAGTGATGTGACCCTCTGGACTTTGTTTTTCAGCTTTCTTTTTACCAATCCCCTCATTTTTGTGAAGTTTCCTCTTTTGAAGTCAAATGTGACCGTGTTGGATTTTCTTGGCAATTGGCCATTTACATGTATGTTTAATTTAATAGCACTGTGGTCACTGCTCCCAATCGGTTCAACAACACTTACATCTCGCACCAGGTCCCGGTCCCCACTGAGGATTAAGTCCAGGGTTGCCGTCCCTCTGGTCGGTTCCATGACCAACTGGTCTAGGGAATAGTCATTTAGAATATCTAGAAACTTTGCTTCTTTGTCATGACTGGAACACATATGCAGCCAGTCTATGTCCGGGTAGTTGAAGTCACCCATTACTACCACATTTCCTAGTTTGGATGCTTCCTCAATTTCATATCTCATCTCCAGGTCTCCCTGAGCATTTTGATCAGGGGGATGATAGATCGTTCCCAGTATTAAGTCCCTCCTGGGGCATGGTATCACCACCCACAACGATTCTGTGGAGGAGTCTGCCTCTTTTGGGGTTTCGAGCTTGCTGGATTCAATGCCTTCTTTCACGTATAGAGCGACTCCGCCACCAATACGTCCTTCCCTGTCCTTCCGATATAGTTTATATCCAGGGATAACCGTATCCCACTGGTTTTCTCCATTCCACCAGGTCTCCGTTATGCTCACTATATCAATGCTCTCCTCTAAGACCAAGCACTCCAGTTCTCCCATCTTGGTTCGCAGGCTCCTAGCATTAGCGTACAGGCACTTGTAAGCAGTGTCTCTCTTCAAGTGTCTTTGGCACTTGTGGTTAGGCCTGTGGTAATTTTGCTCTTCTGAATTTATATCCTGTGCCCCTGCTCTCACAATGCCTACTTCTAGGCCTACCCCTTTTAAAATTTCATCATTTCTTTGGTTTTTATCCCAGGGGGGAGGTTTATTCCGAACCGGACCTTTCTCAGCTCCTGTCGGGTTTCCCCCCTCAGTCAGTTTAAAAGCTGCTCTGCCACCTTTTTAATTTTAAGTGCCAGCAGTCTGGTTCCATTCTGGTTCAAGTGGAGCCCGTCCCTTTTGTACAGGCCTGGCTTGTCCCAAAAAGTTCCCCAGTGCCTAACAAATCCAAACCCTTCCACCTGACACCATCGTCTCATCCACGCATTGAGACTGCGAAGCTGGGCCTGTCTGGCTGGTCCTGCACGTGGAACCGGTAGCATTTCAGAGAAAGCCACCTTGGAGGTCCTGGCTTTCAGCATCCTACCTAGCAACCTAAATTTTGCTTCCAGGACCTCACGGCTGCATTTCCCCATGTCGTTGGTGCCAACGTGCACCACGACCACTGACTCCTTCCCAGCACTGTCTACCAAACTATCTAAACGACGGGCGATATCCGCAACCTTCGCACCAGGCAGGCAAAACACCTTGCGGTCTACACGCCCATCACACACCCCACTGTCTATGTTCCTAATGATCGAATCACCCACTACAAGGATCCCTCCAGCCCCTGGAGATATATCCTCGGCACGAGAGGATAGCTGCTCATCCCTCAAGGAATGGGTCCCTTCTAAGGGATCGTTTCCCTCTTCCTCAGCTGGATGCTCTCCTTCCCCGAGACCATCGTTGTCCATGATAGCAGGAGAGCTATCATCGTTGGAGTGGTGAGTGCGTGGTGAGTGCGTGGTGAGTGCGTGGTGAGTGCGTCGTGAATGTGGATGCGTGGTTGATGCGTGGTTGATGCGTGGTTGATGCGTGGTTGATGCGTGGTTGATGCGTGGTTGATGCGTGGCTATTGCGTGGTTGATGCGTGGCTATTGCGTGGTTGATGCGTGGCTGATGCGTGGCTATTGCGTGGCTATTGCGTGGCTATTGCGTGGCTAATGCGTGGCTATTGCGTCTGTTCTGTTCTGTTCTGTTCTGTTCTGTTGCTATTGTGTGGCTAATGCGTGGCTAATGCGTGGCTAATGCGTGGCTAATGCGTGGCTAATGCGTGGCTAATGCGTCTGTTCTGTTCTGTTCTGTTCTGTTCTGTTCTGTTCTGTTCTGTTCTGTTCCTCTCTCGTTACCACTATTTGTCTCAGTTCCTCAGAATCCCTTCCTGCAAATGTTAGTTCAGGTTCAGGGATCTGCCCTATATCTTCCACTGTGAAGACAGATGCAAAGAATTCATTTAGCTTCTCTGCAATCTCCTTATCGTTCTTTAGTACACCTTTGACTCCCTTATCATCCAAGGGTCCAATTGTCTCCCTAGATGGTCTCCTGCTTTGAATGTATTTATAGAATTTTTTGTTGTTGGTTTTTATGTTCTTAGCAATGTGCTCCTCAAATTCTTTTTTAGCATCCCTTATTGTCTTCTTGCATTTCTTTTGCCAGAGTTTGTGTTCTTTTTTATTTTCTTCATTTGGACAAGACTTCCATTTTTTGAAGGAAGACTTTTTGCCTCTAAGAGCTTCCTTGACTTTGCTCGTTAACCATGCTGGCATCTTCTTGGCCCTGGCGGTACCTTTTCTGATCTGCGGTATGGACTCCAGTTGAGCTTCTAATATAGTGTTTTTAAACAACTTCCAAGCATTTTCGAGTGATGTGACCCTCTGGACTTTGTTTTTCAGCTTTCTTTTTACCAATCCCCTCATTTTTGTGAAGTTTCCTCTTTTGAAGTCAAATGTGACCGTGTTGGATTTTCTTGGCAATTGGCCATTTACATGTATGTTTAATTTAATAGCACTGTGGTCACTGCTCCCAATCGGTTCAACAACACTTACATCTCGCACCAGGTCCCGGTCCCCACTGAGGATTAAGTCCAGGGTTGCCGTCCCTCTGGTCGGCTGGATCCCAGATCCCAAACTGGACCAATTTTGGTCAACCTGGGATTTGGCCGAATTGGGTTGAGGCAGCGCTGGATTAAACTGGGTCAGATGAGGTCTCTCTGGAGTGATCTGGGGCTGTCAAAAGGGAAGGGATGGTCTGGCAGTGAGGAGAGGAGGAAGGGAGACATGCAGGCAGCCCATATTTGTGGTCTTCTCCCCCTCCCTCCCAATCCCCCTCCCAATCACATGACTGTGCATGGACCCCCTAATCAATTCAGGGCCTGGAGATGGGTCAGGTTTGTCCCAGATCATTCCAGATCAGATTGGGGTTCCTCCAAACACCAGTTCAGGCACCAAATTGAACTGAGTAGCCCAGGCACAGCCTTAGTATCTACTGACACAGAAAAAAAATAGAGAAAGACATGAAAGATGGAATGATGCAGAAAGATGGCTGTATATGGGGAGGGATAAGAATGGATCACCTGTTAAAGGTGGTGCCCTGATCTGAAATAAAGTCTGAGCTAAAATATGATCTGATCTACCTGTTCAGGATATGAGAGGATAAAAGAACTCAAGAAGACCTCTCCACCTTGCTGCAAATATATTTTTCAAATCCCAACAAACTGTATGAAACCTGCTGTATCAGGGAGATATTTTACCAGAGGATCATTATCCACCCCAGGATCATTACCTTGTAGTATTATTTTCCCATCATGTGTCAAATCCACCCATGGATGAAAATTCCAAGGGACAAAATGGAAAAAGGAAAGAAAAGGAAAATCCAAGATATAAACTCCGTGTACAGTATCATGCGATTGAAGGAGCCGAGTCCCTTGGATGCATTAAGCAGCAATCGTTGTGGGCTTCTCAAGGTAACGAGCACAGGCATAATCCACCAAGACTTGCTGCTTTGTTCAGAACACAAATGGATTGGACCAAAGTTCCATTTTGTATCTAGTCCAGCATCATGTTCCCTGACAGTGGCCAGCCTGATGCATCTGGGAAGCCCACAAGCAGGATGTGAAGGCATTAGTTCTCCTCTGCTGTCCCCCTCCTCCCTCCCCCCTCCCCAACAGCTAGTATTCAATGATGTACTGCTTAAGAACCTGGAGGTTCCATTTACCAGTGACCATTAACCATCAACAGAGTAATCCTCTTTTTTTCTGCACATTTTAAAACATTATATACAGTCAGTTTAGAGTATTGCAGTTTGTTGCACATGGGGACGTCTGTTAAAGTGGTCTACTAAAATTCATTATGGCTTGGGACCAAGTTACTTGAAAGATCTCCTTCCTTCATGTGTGCCTACCCAGATTTAAGATCCAGTCCTGCTCTGTGTACCCCCCCACGCTTTAGAGGGTTAGGTGGCCACTATAGAGGACCTTCTCAGTGGTGGCACCCTAGCAATGGATTAGCCTCTGTAGCTTGTCTGGTGCCTTAATTTGAACTGCTAACTGGTTTTATTTTTCTGCTGCTGGAAATGTTCCATTTTTGGGGCTACTTTTTACTGGGTCTGGTGCTATGATGAGGCCAGCTGAGATAATTGACTCAGGGGGTGGGCATGGGATGGCAACAAATCCCCCCGCCCAGTAGGGTTGCCAGGTTCTTGGCCTGAGACTGATCTTGTATCTTTAGGAGAAGAGAAAGTCAGCCAAGTGCAGGTGTTCTTGCAACATTGTAATGGGAAAAACCACAAGGTGGAATTCTCCCTTCCCCCTGCACAACTTTTAAAGATACAGAAGCCCTCTTGGAGGCTGGGCCTGGCAACCAAGAAGTCTTCTGTATCTTTAACAGTTGTGCAGGGGGAAGGGAGAATTCCACCTTGTGGTTTTTCCCATTACAGGGTTGCAAGAACACCTACACTTGGCTGACTTCCTCTTCTCCTAAAGATACAGGATCAGTCTCAGGCCCTGAACCTGGCAACCCTACCGCCCAGCCCCCTGCTTGCTTGCCACCCTAGAGGCTTAAAGGATTCTGTGGGGATCTTCCCCTCCCCCTTGCTTCACTATAAGGAAAAGCAAAGGGGTGTTTCTCCTCAGACTGAGGCATTCCTGGCGATCTTGCCAGGAGTCTAGTTAAAAATGTAAAGCTTTGTAAATAATGCACCAGTTCAAATTTAACCCTAAGTTTAAACAGCATTTCTAGCTGCTGAGGAGCAAGTGCTCTCTCAACCACCTCTCTCAGAATGCCTCACTCTTGAGGCAGGGCCCCCTTGGCCCTTTTGTCAGAGTGAGATGGAGAAGGTGGAGGCAGAGAAACCATTGCCACTGCTGCTGTTGTTGCTGAGGCCAGCAACAGAAAAATAAGTGGGGGAATACAGAGAGAGGAGCAGGAGGAATGGGGGATGATAGCAGAGGTGGGGAGGGAAGATGGAGGAGTGGGGGTGGCAGGAAAGAGAGGACGGCATAGTCTCTTGCACCAGCCCCACATTTTGCTGTTCTTATTGTTAGCAATATAGGAAGCTGCCTTATACTGAGTCAGAGCATTGGTCTATCTAGCTCAGTATTGTCTACACTGACTGGCAGCCACTTTGGGGTTTCAGATTGGGCTGCCTCCTAGCCCTACCTGAAGCTCCCATTGGGGTTTGAACTTGGGACCTTCTGTGTGCAAGGCAGATGCTCTACCACTGCGCTACAGCCCTTCCCCCTATTTTATTCTCATTGTTGACTTCACTCTCTAAGTTGCCCAGAGAACATATGTTGATGGACAGACACACAAATATGATAAATACACCAACAGGTATCCTGCGGCAATGAATTCTGCCCTCTATTCCCTCTGCTGCAATGATCATATTTATTGTTTATTCATTTTCTTACATTTATAAGCCACCTTTCTTCCATCATGGGGCCCAACGTGAGCACATGAAGTTCTCACTGGTCACCTGTCCAGTCACTGACTAGGCCCAAACCCACATAGCTTTAGCAAGCTGGCTGTCTTATGGACCTTCAGACCATACACACCCTGGGAAGAGTATTGCTTAAGCAATCAAGATTTGATCCTATCAGTTTTTGCAGATTATATTTATCTAGTGACATGACAAGGGGGGATTTTAAAAAAGACTTAGTCCTTAAGTGCATGTTCCATCTTCAAAATGGCGAGCGCCATCCATGAAATGGCATTTATTGTCAGAGCAAACTGCTTTGCCTGTTCAGCTGAAATCGAAGCCCCATTGGGCAACTTTCCCTGTATTTATTATTTCTCTGTAACCCATATTTCTGTTTTGGTATGCACATGTCAAAAATGTATATGGGCTAAACTTTACCAATACTTTGAAAGATATTTAAAAAACAGGAGGGAAAAAGACAATCAATAAATGATGCAGTGGCAGAAATATTTCTGTAGCGGAGGGGGGTTTAGTTCAAGGGGGCAGGTTTTGTGCATTTCTCCTTTGCGATTCTACCCCGCTGCAGGAGTGGGGCCCTCCCCCCATCTTCAAATCACTGGGGAGAGGGTAATTTAAGCCGTACTTGATGTAACCTATACATCACTGTCTTCTGGACCAGCTTTAAAATTAAACTCTGATGTACAAAGTTAAACAAAAATGAGATAAAAATTGGCAGGGGTTGAAGAGGGTCAAAGTAGTCAAAACAGAAGGTAGACTATTGCTTCTTTTGATTTATGTTATTCTGCACACTAGGAGAAAAAATAAAATTATAAGTCTCACTGAGACTTTTTTCACTGAAAATAATGCATTCCTAATTTGCTTTCTATAGACTACCATTCGTTTGATGTGGAAGATGAACAAATAAAATTATAAAGAAGCAATGAGGTGGAGGTGGAGGGTGGGGGAAGGAAGGAAGAGTATGAATGGTAGCAGAGTTGGGTGTGTGTTTTTTTAATTCTTAAAAATGGCATTTATGCTTTAAATTTAATTTAAACACTGTTTTTATTGCCCATCAACATTTGTGTTGAGAAATTTGTTTGAATTCTTGGATGCAGGTTTTCAAATATCAGCTCATAAATGTGTACTGAAGAGAGTCATTATCCAAAGACGCTTTCTTGTGTCTTCAATCTATATCAATATTGCACAATATCAACAACAATTCCTTGTTAGAACTTCTGATTATCCACATATTTTGGGCATTTCCTATTGTAATATTCATGACAATACTGCAGACTAACTGGGACAGTACTGGCCTAATATTTGACTTAAGGATTTCTTACCAGTTTGTCTGGTTCTTTATTTCTCACCAGAGCAGCCTTCATGCTCATTTCACTTCATACTGCCCTATACATTCCATGTGCTCCAGGGATGGGAAACGTGGAACCCCCTAGATGTTGTTAGGCTCTAACTCACATCAGCCCCAGCCAGCATGGTCAATGGTAAGGGATGATGGAAGTTGTAGTCCACCAGCCTCTAGAGGCCCACAGCTTCCCACAGCCCTGATGTACATGAAAACAGCAATGGCATCTTGTAAGATGGAGCACAGTTACATGGGTGAGAAGCCAGTGGTCTGGGTGGATAGCACCAATGTAATCACCTGAAATGAGAGGTGGTGTTAGATCTGTGAGCCAATGTTCCTTAATCAAAACATTTCATTCTCTTTCATATTTATATCCAACCCTGAGTATGGGCTGAAGTCACATGAGGACACCACCTTGCTGAAGTTAAGCAGGTCTGGGTTTGACCACCTGGAAACTACATGTATGCTGCCTTATTTTCCATGATTACATAAAGTCAGACTATAAATCTAAGAAACTTTAAAAAATAAATAAATAAATGGCGGTGTTTTGTACCGCCTGCAGCATGTACGACTATCTGCCTGTTGGACAGGTCGTGGGTGTGCTCTCGGTGCAATGAGCTCCTGGCTCTCCGGGAACGACTTCATTTCCTTGAGGCCAAGGTGGCGGACCTGGAAAAGCTGAGAGAGGCAGAGAGGTGTGTGGAGGAGGCCTTCAGGGACATTATAGCTGTGTCCCACTCCAATGATGATAGCTCTCCTGCTATCATGGACAACGATGGTCTCGGGGAAGGAGAGCATCCAGCTGAGGAAGAGGGAAACGATCCCTTAGAAGGGACCCATTCCTTGGGGGATGAGCAGCTATCCTCTCGTGCCGAGGATATATCTCCAGGGGCTGGAGGGATCCTTGTAGTGGGTGATTCGATCATTAGGAACATAGACAGTGGGGTGTGTGATGGGCGTGTAGACCGCAAGGTGTTTTGCCTGCCTGGTGCGAAGGTTGCGGATATCGCCCGTCGTTTAGATAGTTTGGTAGACAGTGCTGGGAAGGAGTCAGTGGTCGTGGTGCACGTTGGCACCAACGACATGGGGAAATGCAGCCGTGAGGTCCTGGAAGCAAAATTTAGGTTGCTAGGTAGGATGCTGAAAGCCAGGACCTCCAAGGTGGCTTTCTCTGAAATGCTACCGGTTCCACGTGCAGGACCAGCCAGACAGGCCCAGCTTCGCAGTCTCAATGCGTGGATGAGACGATGGTGTCGGGTGGAAGGGTTTGGATTTGTTAGGCACTGGGGAACTTTTTGGGACAAGCCAGGCCTGTACAAAAGGGACGGGCTCCACTTGAACCAGAATGGAACCAGACTGCTGGCACTTAAAATTAAAAAGGTGGCAGAGCAGCTTTTAAACTGACTGAGGGGGGAAACCCGACAGGAGCTGAGAAAGGTCCGGTTCGGAATAAACCTCCCCCCGGGATAAAAACCAAAGAAATGATGAAATTTTAAAAGGGGTAGGCCTAGAAGTAGGCATTGTGAGAGCAGGGGCACAGGATATAAATTCAGAAGAGCAAAATTACCACAGGCCTAACCACAAGTGCCAAAGACACTTGAAGAGAGACACTGCTTACAAGTGCCTGTACGCTAATGCTAGGAGCCTGCGAACCAAGATGGGAGAACTGGAGTGCTTGGTCTTAGAGGAGAGCATTGATATAGTGAGCATAACGGAGACCTGGTGGAATGGAGAAAACCAGTGGGATACGGTTATCCCTGGATATAAACTATATCGGAAGGACAGGGAAGGACGTATTGGTGGCGGAGTCGCTCTATACGTGAAAGAAGGCATTGAATCCAGCAAGCTCGAAACCCCAAAAGAGGCAGACTCCTCCACAGAATCGTTGTGGGTGGTGATACCATGCCCCAGGAGGGACTTAATACTGGGAACGATCTATCGTCCCCCTGATCAAAATGCTCAGGGAGACCTGGAGATGAGATATGAAATTGAGGAAGCATCCAAACTAGGAAATGTGGTAGTAATGGGTGACTTCAACTACCCGGACATAGACTGGCTGCATATGTGTTCCAGTCATGACAAAGAAGCAAAGTTTCTAGATATTCTAAATGACTATTCCCTAGACCAGTTGGTCATGGAACCGACCAGAGGGACGGCAACCCTGGACTTAATCCTCAGTGGGGACCGGGACCTGGTGCGAGATGTAAGTGTTGTTGAACCGATTGGGAGCAGTGACCACAGTGCTATTAAATTAAACATACATGTAAATGGCCAATTGCCAAGAAAATCCAACACGGTCACATTTGACTTCAAAAGAGGAAACTTCACAAAAATGAGGGGATTGGTAAAAAGAAAGCTGAAAAACAAAGTCCAGAGGGTCACATCACTCGAAAATGCTTGGAAGTTGTTTAAAAACACTATATTAGAAGCTCAACTGGAGTCCATACCGCAGATCAGAAAAGGTACCGCCAGGGCCAAGAAGATGCCAGCATGGTTAACGAGCAAAGTCAAGGAAGCTCTTAGAGGCAAAAAGTCTTCCTTCAAAAAATGGAAGTCTTGTCCAAATGAAGAAAATAAAAAAGAACACAAACTCTGGCAAAAGAAATGCAAGAAGACAATAAGGGATGCTAAAAAAGAATTTGAGGAGCACATTGCTAAGAACATAAAAACCAACAACAAAAAATTCTATAAATACATTCAAAGCAGGAGACCATCTAGGGAGACAATTGGACCCTTGGATGATAAGGGAGTCAAAGGTGTACTAAAGAACGATAAGGAGATTGCAGAGAAGCTAAATGAATTCTTTGCATCTGTCTTCACAGTGGAAGATATAGGGCAGATCCCTGAACCTGAACTAACATTTGCAGGAAGGGATTCTGAGGAACTGAGACAAATAGTGGTAACGAGAGAGGAACAGAACAGAACAGAACAGAACAGAACAGAACAGACGCATTAGCCACGCATTAGCCACGCAATAGCCACGCATTAGCCACGCAATAGCCATGCAATAGCCACGCAATAGCCACGCATCAGCCACGCATCAGCCACGCATCAGCCACGCATCAACCACGCAATAGCCACGCATCAACCACGCAATAGCCACGCATCAACCACGCAATAGCCACGCATCAACCACGCATCAACCACGCATCAACCACGCATCAACCACGCATCAACCACGCATCAACCACGCATCAACCACGCATCAACCACGCATCCACATTCACGACGCACTCACCACGCACTCACCACGCACTCACCACACACTCACCACGCACTCACCACTCCAACGATGATAGCTCTCCTGCTATCATGGACAACGATGGTCTCGGGGAAGGAGAGCATCCAGCTGAGGAAGAGGGAAATGATCCCTTAGAAGGGACCCATTCCTTGGGGGATGAGCAGCTATCCTCTCGTGCCGAGGATATATCTCCAGGGGCTGGAGGGATCCTTGTAGTGGGTGATTCGATCATTAGGAACATAGACAGTGGGGTGTGTGATGGGCGTGTAGACCGCAAGGTGTTTTGCCTGCCTGGTGCGAAGGTTGCGGATATCGCCCGTCGTTTAGATAGTTTGGTAGACAGTGCTGGGAAGGAGTCAGTGGTCGTGGTGCACGTTGGCACCAACGACATGGGGAAATGCAGCCGTGAGGTCCTGGAAGCCAAATTTAGGTTGCTAGGTAGGATGCTGAAAGCCAGGACCTCCAAGGTGGCTTTCTCTGAAATGCTACCGGTTCCACGTGCAGGACCAGCCAGACAGGCCCAGCTTCGCAGTCTCAATGCGTGGATGAGACGATGGTGTCGGGTGGAAGGGTTTGGATTTGTTAGGCACTGGGGAACTTTTTGGGACAAGCCAGGCCTGTACAAAAGGGACGGGCTCCACTTGAACCAGAATGGAACCAGACTGCTGGCACTTAAAATTAAAAAGGTGGCAGAGCAGCTTTTAAACTGACTGAGGGGGGAAACCCGACAGGAGCTGAGAAAGGTCCGGTTCGGAATAAACCTCCCCCCTGGGATAAAAACCAAAGAAATGATGAAATTTTAAAAGGGGTAGGCCTAGAAGTAGGCATTGTGAGAGCAGGGGCACAGGATATAAATTCAGAAGAGCAAAATTACCACAGGCCTAACCACAAGTGCCAAAGACACTTGAAGAGAGACACTGCTTACAAGTGCCTGTACGCTAATGCTAGGAGCCTGCGAACCAAGATGGGAGAACTGGAGTGCTTGGTCTTAGAGGAGAGCATTGATATAGTGAGCATAACGGAGACCTGGTGGAATGGAGAAAACCAGTGGGATACGGTTATCCCTGGATATAAACTATATCGGAAGGACAGGGAAGGACGTATTGGTGGCGGAGTCGCTCTATACGTGAAAGAAGGCATTGAATCCAGCAAGCTCGAAACCCCAAAAGAGGCAGACTCCTCCACAGAATCGTTGTGGGTGGTGATACCATGCCCCAGGAGGGACTTAATACTGGGAACGATCTATCGTCCCCCTGATCAAAATGCTCAGGGAGACCTGGAGATGAGATATGAAATTGAGGAAGCATCCAAACTAGGAAATGTGGTAGTAATGGGTGACTTCAACTACCCGGACATAGACTGGCTGCATATGTGTTCCAGTCATGACAAAGAAGCAAAGTTTCTAGATATTCTAAATGACTATTCCCTAGACCAGTTGGTCATGGAACCGACCAGAGGGACGGCAACCCTGGACTTAATCCTCAGTGGGGACCGGGACCTGGTGCGAGATGTAAGTGTTGTTGAACCGATTGGGAGCAGTGACCACAGTGCTATTAAATTAAACATACATGTAAATGGCCAATTGCCAAGAAAATCCAACACGGTCACATTTGACTTCAAAAGAGGAAACTTCACAAAAATGAGGGGATTGGTAAAAAGAAAGCTGAAAAACAAAGTCCAGAGGGTCACATCACTCGAAAATGCTTGGAAGTTGTTTAAAAACACTATATTAGAAGCTCAACTGGAGTCCATACCGCAGATCAGAAAAGGTACCGCCAGGGCCAAGAAGATGCCAGCATGGTTAACGAGCAAAGTCAAGGAAGCTCTTAGAGGCAAAAAGTCTTCCTTCAAAAAATGGAAGTCTTGTCCAAATGAAGAAAATAAAAAAGAACACAAACTCTGGCAAAAGAAATGCAAGAAGACAATAAGGGATGCTAAAAAAGAATTTGAGGAGCACATTGCTAAGAACATAAAAACCAACAACAAAAAATTCTATAAATACATTCAAAGCAGGAGACCATCTAGGGAGACAATTGGACCCTTGGATGATAAGGGAGTCAAAGGTGTACTAAAGAACGATAAGGAGATTGCAGAGAAGCTAAATGAATTCTTTGCATCTGTCTTCACAGTGGAAGATATAGGGCAGATCCCTGAACCTGAACTAACATTTGCAGGAAGGGATTCTGAGGAACTGAGACAAATAGTGGTAACGAGAGAGGAACAGAACAGAACAGAACAGAACAGAACAGACGCATTAGCCACGCATTAGCCACGCATTAGCCATGCATTAGCCACGCAATAGCAACAGAACAGAACAGAACAGAACAGACGCATTAGCCACGCAATAGCCACGCAATAGCCACGCAATAGCCACGCATCAACCACGCAATAGCCACGCATTCGCCACGCATTAGCCACGCATTAGCCACGCATTAGCCATGCATTAACCACGCATTAGCCACGCAATAGCCACGCAATAGCCACGCATTAACCACGCAATAGCCACGCATTAACCACGCAATAGCCACGCATTAGCCACGCATTAGCCACGCAATAGCCACGCATTAGCCGCGCAATAGCCATGCATTAGCCGCGCATTAGCCACGCAATAGCCACGCAATAGCCACGCATCAGCCACGCATCAGCCACGCAATAGCCACGCATCAACCACGCAATAGCCACGCATCAACCACGCAATAGCCACGCATCAACCACGCATCAACCACGCATCAACCACGCATCCACATTCACGACGCACTCACCACGCACTCACCACGCACTCACCACGCACTCACCACGCACTCACCACGCACTCACCACTCCAACGATGATAGCTCTCCTGCTATCATGGACAACGATGGTCTCGGGGAAGGAGAGCATCCAGCTGAGGAAGAGGGAAACGATCCCTTAGAAGGGACCCATTCCTTGGGGGATGAGCAGCTATCCTCTCGTGCCGAGGATATATCTCCAGGGGCTGGAGGGATCCTTGTAGTGGGTGATTCGATCATTAGGAACATAGACAGTGGGGTGTGTGATGGGCGTGTAGACCGCAAGGTGTTTTGCCTGCCTGGTGCGAAGGTTGCGGATATCGCCCGTCGTTTAGATAGTTTGGTAGACAGTGCTGGGAAGGAGTCAGTGGTCGTGGTGCACGTTGGCACCAACGACATGGGGAAATGCAGCCGTGAGGTCCTGGAAGCAAAATTTAGGTTGCTAGGTAGGATGCTGAAAGCCAGGACCTCCAAGGTGGCTTTCTCTGAAATGCTACCGGTTCCACGTGCAGGACCAGCCAGACAGGCCCAGCTTCGCAGTCTCAATGCGTGGATGAGACGATGGTGTCGGGTGGAAGGGTTTGGATTTGTTAGGCACTGGGGAACTTTTTGGGACAAGCCAGGCCTGTACAAAAGGGACGGGCTCCACTTGAACCAGAATGGAACCAGACTGCTGGCACTTAAAATTAAAAAGGTGGCAGAGCAGCTTTTAAACTGACTGAGGGGGGAAACCCGACATGAGCTGAGAAAGGTCCGGTTCGGAATAAACCTCCCCCCTGGGATAAAAACCAAAGAAATGATGAAATTTTAAAAGGGGTAGGCCTAGAAGTAGGCATTGTGAGAGCAGGGGCACAGGATATAAATTCAGAAGAGCAAAATTACCACAGGCCTAACCACAAGTGCCAAAGACACTTGAAGAGAGACACTGCTTACAAGTGCCTGTACGCTAATGCTAGGAGCCTGCGAACCAAGATGGGAGAACTGGAGTGCTTGGTCTTAGAGGAGAGCATTGATATAGTGAGCATAACGGAGACCTGGTGGAATGGAGAAAACCAGTGGGATACGGTTATCCCTGGATATAAACTATATCGGAAGGACAGGGAAGGACGTATTGGTGGCGGAGTCGCTCTATACGTGAAAGAAGGCATTGAATCCAGCAAGCTCGAAACCCCAAAAGAGGCAGACTCCTCCACAGAATCGTTGTGGGTGGTGATACCATGCCCCAGGAGGGACTTAATACTGGGAACGATCTATCGTCCCCCTGATCAAAATGCTCAGGGAGACCTGGAGATGAGATATGAAATTGAGGAAGCATCCAAACTAGGAAATGTGGTAGTAATGGGTGACTTCAACTACCCGGACATAGACTGGCTGCATATGTGTTCCAGTCATGACAAAGAAGCAAAGTTTCTAGATATTCTAAATGACTATTCCCTAGACCAGTTGGTCATGGAACCGACCAGAGGGACGGCAACCCTGGACTTAATCCTCAGTGGGGACCGGGACCTGGTGTGAGATGTAAGTGTTGTTGAACCGATTGGGAGCAGTGACCACAGTGCTATTAAATTAAACATACATGTAAATGGCCAATTGCCAAGAAAATCCAACACGGTCACATTTGACTTCAAAAGAGGAAACTTCACAAAAATGAGGGGATTGGTAAAAAGAAAGCTGAAAAACAAAGTCCAGAGGGTCACATCACTCGAAAATGCTTGGAAGTTGTTTAAAAACACTATATTAGAAGCTCAACTGGAGTCCATACCGCAGATCAGAAAAGGTACCGCCAGGGCCAAGAAGATGCCAGCATGGTTAACGAGCAAAGTCAAGGAAGCTCTTAGAGGCAAAAAGTCTTCCTTCAAAAAATGGAAGTCTTGTCCAAATGAAGAAAATAAAAAAGAACACAAACTCTGGCAAAAGAAATGCAAGAAGACAATAAGGGATGCTAAAAAAGAATTTGAGGAGCACATTGCTAAGAACATAAAAACCAACAACAAAAAATTCTATAAATACATTCAAAGCAGGAGACCATCTAGGGAGACAATTGGACCCTTGGATGATAAGGGAGTCAAAGGTGTACTAAAGAACGATAAGGAGATTGCAGAGAAGCTAAATGAATTCTTTGCATCTGTCTTCACAGTGGAAGATATAGGGCAGATCCCTGAACCTGAACTAACATTTGCAGGAAGGGATTCTGAGGAACTGAGACAAATAGTGGTAACGAGAGAGGAACAGAACAGAACAGAACAGAACAGAACAGAACAGACGCATTAGCCACGCATTAGCCACGCATTAGCCACGCAATAGCAACAGAACAGAACAGAACAGAACAGACGCATTAGCCACGCAATAGCCACGCAATAGCCACGCAATAGCCACGCAATAGCCACGCAATAGCCACGCATTAACCACGCAATAGCCACGCAATAGCCACGCAATAGCCACGCAATAGCCACGCAATAGCCACGCATCTGCCACGCATCAGCCACGCATCAGCCACGCAATAGCCACGCATCAACCACGCAATAGCCACGCATCAACCACGCAATAGCCACGCATCAACCACGCATCAACCACGCATCCACATTCACGACGCACTCACCACGCACTCACCACGCACTCACCACGCACTCACCACGCACTCACCACTCCAACGATGATAGCTCTCCTGCTATCATGGACAATGATGGTCTCGGGGAAGGAGAGCATCCAGCTGAGGAAGAGGGAAACGATCCCTTAGAAGGGACCCATTCCTTGGGGGATGAGCAGCTATCCTCTCGTGCCGAGGATATATCTCCAGGGGCTGGAGGGATCCTTGTAGTGGGTGATTCGATCATTAGGAACATAGACAGTGGGGTGTGTGATGGGCGTGTAGACCGCAAGGTGTTTTGCCTGCCTGGTGCGAAGGTTGCGGATATCGCCCGTCGTTTAGATAGTTTGGTAGACAGTGCTGGGAAGGAGTCAGTGGTCGTGGTGCACGTTGGCACCAACGACATGGGGAAATGCAGCCGTGAGGTCCTGGAAGCAAAATTTAGGTTGCTAGGTAGGATGCTGAAAGCCAGGACCTCCAAGGTGGCTTTCTCTGAAATGCTACCGGTTCCACGTGCAGGACCAGCCAGACAGGCCCAGCTTCGCAGTCTCAATGCGTGGATGAGACGATGGTGTCGGGTGGAAGGGTTTGGATTTGTTAGGCACTGGGGAACTTTTTGGGACAAGCCAGGCCTGTACAAAAGGGACGGGCTCCACTTGAACCAGAATGGAACCAGACTGCTGGCACTTAAAATTAAAAAGGTGGCAGAGCAGCTTTTAAACTGACTGAGGGGGGAAACCCGACAGGAGCTGAGAAAGGTCCGGTTCGGAATAAACCTCCCCCCTGGGATAAAAACCAAAGAAATGATGAAATTTTAAAAGGGGTAGGCCTAGAAGTAGGCATTGTGAGAGCAGGGGCACAGGATATAAATTCAGAAGAGCAAAATTACCACAGGCCTAACCACAAGTGCCAAAGACACTTGAAGAGAGACACTGCTTACAAGTGCCTGTACGCTAATGCTAGGAGCCTGCGAACCAAGATGGGAGAACTGGAGTGCTTGGTCTTAGAGGAGAGCATTGATATAGTGAGCATAACGGAGACCTGGTGGAATGGAGAAAACCAGTGGGATACGGTTATCCCTGGATATAAACTATATCGGAAGGACAGGGAAGGACGTATTGGTGGCGGAGTCGCTCTATACGTGAAAGAAGGCATTGAATCCAGCAAGCTCGAAACCCCAAAAGAGGCAGACTCCTCCACAGAATCGTTGTGGGTGGTGATACCATGCCCCAGGAGGGACTTAATACTGGGAACGATCTATCGTCCCCCTGATCAAAATGCTCAGGGAGACCTGGAGATGAGATATGAAATTGAGGAAGCATCCAAACTAGGAAATGTGGTAGTAATGGGTGACTTCAACTACCCGGACATAGACTGGCTGCATATGTGTTCCAGTCATGACAAAGAAGCAAAGTTTCTAGATATTCTAAATGACTATTCCCTAGACCAGTTGGTCATGGAACCGACCAGAGGGACGGCAACCCTGGACTTAATCCTCAGTGGGGACCGGGACCTGGTGCGAGATGTAAGTGTTGTTGAACCGATTGGGAGCAGTGACCACAGTGCTATTAAATTAAACATACATGTAAATGGCCAATTGCCAAGAAAATCCAACACGGTCACATTTGACTTCAAAAGAGGAAACTTCACAAAAATGAGGGGATTGGTAAAAAGAAAGCTGAAAAACAAAGTCCAGAGGGTCACATCACTCGAAAATGCTTGGAAGTTGTTTAAAAACACTATATTAGAAGCTCAACTGGAGTCCATACCGCAGATCAGAAAAGGTACCGCCAGGGCCAAGAAGATGCCAGCATGGTTAACGAGCAAAGTCAAGGAAGCTCTTAGAGGCAAAAAGTCTTCCTTCAAAAAATGGAAGTCTTGTCCAAATGAAGAAAATAAAAAAGAACACAAACTCTGGCAAAAGAAATGCAAGAAGACAATAAGGGATGCTAAAAAAGAATTTGAGGAGCACATTGCTAAGAACATAAAAACCAACAACAAAAAATTCTATAAATACATTCAAAGCAGGAGACCATCTAGGGAGACAATTGGACCCTTGGATGATAAGGGAGTCAAAGGTGTACTAAAGAACGATAAGGAGATTGCAGAGAAGCTAAATGAATTCTTTGCATCTGTCTTCACAGTGGAAGATATAGGGCAGATCCCTGAACCTGAACTAACATTTGCAGGAAGGGATTCTGAGGAACTGAGACAAATAGTGGTAACGAGAGAGGAACAGAACAGAACAGAACAGAACAGAACAGAACAGAACAGACGCATTAGCCACGCATTAGCCACGCATTAGCCACGCATTAGCCACGCAATAGCAACAGAACAGAACAGAACAGAACAGACGCATTAGCCACGCAATAGCCACGCAATAGCCACGCAATAGCCACGCAATAGCCACGCATTAACCACGCAATAGCCACGCAATAGCCACGCAATAGCCACGCATTAACCACGCATTAACCACGCAATAGCCACGCATTAGCCACGCAATAGCCACGCATTAGCCACGCAATAACCACGCAATAGCCACGCATTAACCACGCAATAGCCACGCATTAGCCACGCATTAGCCACGCATTAACCACACGATAGCCACGCATTAGCCACGCATTAGCCACGCAATAGCCACGCATTAGCCGCGCAATAGCCATGCATTAGCCGCGCATTAGCCACGCAATAGCCACGCAATAGCCACGCATCAGCCACGCATCAGCCACACAATAGCCACGCATCAACCACGCAATAGCCACGCATCAACCACGCAATAGCCACGCATCAACCACGCATCAACCACGCATCAACCACGCATCCACATTCACGACGCACTCACCACGCACTCACCACGCACTCACCACGCACTCACCACGCACTCACCACTCCAACGATGATAGCTCTCCTGCTATCATGGACAACGATGGTCTCGGGGAAGGAGAGCATCCAGCTGAGGAAGAGGGAAACGATCCCTTAGAAGGGACCCATTCCTTGGGGGATGAGCAGCTATCCTCTCGTGCCGAGGATATATCTCCAGGGGCTGGAGGGATCCTTGTAGTGGGTGATTCGATCATTAGGAACATAGACAGTGGGGTGTGTGATGGGCGTGTAGACCGCAAGGTGTTTTGCCTGCCTGGTGCGAAGGTTGCGGATATCGCCCGTCGTTTAGATAGTTTGGTAGACAGTGCTGGGAAGGAGTCAGTGGTCGTGGTGCACGTTGGCACCAACGACATGGGGAAATGCAGCCGTGAGGTCCTGGAAGCAAAATTTAGGTTGCTAGGTAGGATGCTGAAAGCCAGGACCTCCAAGGTGGCTTTCTCTGAAATGCTACCGGTTCCACGTGCAGGACCAGCCAGACAGGCCCAGCTTCGCAGTCTCAATGCGTGGATGAGACGATGGTGTCGGGTGGAAGGGTTTGGATTTGTTAGGCACTGGGGAACTTTTTGGGACAAGCCAGGCCTGTACAAAAGGGACGGGCTCCACTTGAACCAGAATGGAACCAGACTGCTGGCACTTAAAATTAAAAAGGTGGCAGAGCAGCTTTTAAACTGACTGAGGGGGGAAACCCGACAGGAGCTGAGAAAGGTCCGGTTCGGAATAAACCTCCCCCCTGGGATAAAAACCAAAGAAATGATGAAATTTTAAAAGGGGTAGGCCTAGAAGTAGGCATTGTGAGAGCAGGGGCACAGGATATAAATTCAGAAGAGCAAAATTACCACAGGCCTAACCACAAGTGCCAAAGACACTTGAAGAGAGACACTGCTTACAAGTGCCTGTACGCTAATGCTAGGAGCCTGCGAACCAAGATGGGAGAACTGGAGTGCTTGGTCTTAGAGGAGAGCATTGATATAGTGAGCATAACGGAGACCTGGTGGAATGGAGAAAACCAGTGGGATACGGTTATCCCTGGATATAAACTATATCGGAAGGACAGGGAAGGACGTATTGGTGGCGGAGTCGCTCTATACGTGAAAGAAGGCATTGAATCCAGCAAGCTCGAAACCCCAAAAGAGGCAGACTCCTCCACAGAATCGTTGTGGGTGGTGATACCATGCCCCAGGAGGGACTTAATACTGGGAACGATCTATCGTCCCCCTGATCAAAATGCTCAGGGAGACCTGGAGATGAGATATGAAATTGAGGAAGCATCCAAACTAGGAAATGTGGTAGTAATGGGTGACTTCAACTACCCGGACATAGACTGGCTGCATATGTGTTCCAGTCATGACAAAGAAGCAAAGTTTCTAGATATTCTAAATGACTATTCCCTAGACCAGTTGGTCATGGAACCGACCAGAGGGACGGCAACCCTGGACTTAATCCTCAGTGGGGACCGGGACCTGGTGCGAGATGTAAGTGTTGTTGAACCGATTGGGAGCAGTGACCACAGTGCTATTAAATTAAACATACATGTAAATGGCCAATTGCCAAGAAAATCCAACACGGTCACATTTGACTTCAAAAGAGGAAACTTCACAAAAATGAGGGGATTGGTAAAAAGAAAGCTGAAAAACAAAGTCCAGAGGGTCACATCACTCGAAAATGCTTGGAAGTTGTTTAAAAACACTATATTAGAAGCTCAACTGGAGTCCATACCGCAGATCAGAAAAGGTACCGCCAGGGCCAAGAAGATGCCAGCATGGTTAACGAGCAAAGTCAAGGAAGCTCTTAGAGGCAAAAAGTCTTCCTTCAAAAAATGGAAGTCTTGTCCAAATGAAGAAAATAAAAAAGAACACAAACTCTGGCAAAAGAAATGCAAGAAGACAATAAGGGATGCTAAAAAAGAATTTGAGGAGCACATTGCTAAGAACATAAAAACCAACAACAAAAAATTCTATAAATACATTCAAAGCAGGAGACCATCTAGGGAGACAATTGGACCCTTGGATGATAAGGGAGTCAAAGGTGTACTAAAGAACGATAAGGAGATTGCAGAGAAGCTAAATGAATTCTTTGCATCTGTCTTCACAGTGGAAGATATAGGGCAGATCCCTGAACCTGAACTAACATTTGCAGGAAGGGATTCTGAGGAACTGAGACAAATAGTGGTAACGAGAGAGGAACAGAACAGAACAGAACAGAACAGAACAGAACAGAACAGACGCATTAGCCACGCATTAGCCACGCATTAGCCATGCATTAGCCACGCATTAGCCACGCATTAGCCACGCATTAGCCACAGAACAGAACAGAACAGACGCATTAGCCACGCATTAGCCACGCATTAGCCACGCATTAGCCACGCAATAGCCACGCAATAGCCACGCATTAACCACGCATTAACCACGCGATAGCCACGCATTAACCACGCATTAGCCGCGCATTAGCCACGCAATAGCCACGCATTAGCCACGCAATAGCCATGCATTAGCCGCGCATTAGCCACGCAATAGCCACGCAATAGCCACGCATCAGCCACGCATCAGCCACGCATCAGCCACGCAATAGCCACGCATCAACCACGCAATAGCCACGCATCAACCACGCAATAGCCACGCATCAACCACGCATCAACCACGCATCAACCACGCATCCACATTCACGACGCACTCACCACGCACTCACCACGCACTCACCACGCACTCACCACGCACTCACCACTCCAACGATGATAGCTCTCCTGCTATCATGGACAACGATGGTCTCGGGGAAGGAGAGCATCCAGCTGAGGAAGAGGGAAACGATCCCTTAGAAGGGACCCATTCCTTGGGGGATGAGCAGCTATCCTCTCGTGCCGAGGATATATCTCCAGGGGCTGGAGGGATCCTTGTAGTGGGTGATTCGATCATTAGGAACATAGACAGTGGGGTGTGTGATGGGCGTGTAGACCGCAAGGTGTTTTGCCTGCCTGGTGCGAAGGTTGCGGATATCGCCCGTCGTTTAGATAGTTTGGTAGACAGTGCTGGGAAGGAGTCAGTGGTCGTGGTGCACGTTGGCACCAACGACATGGGGAAATGCAGCCGTGAGGTCCTGGAAGCAAAATTTAGGTTGCTAGGTAGGATGCTGAAAGCCAGGACCTCCAAGGTGGCTTTCTCTGAAATGCTACCGGTTCCACGTGCAGGACCAGCCAGACAGGCCCAGCTTCGCAGTCTCAATGCGTGGATGAGACGATGGTGTCGGGTGGAAGGGTTTGGATTTGTTAGGCACTGGGGAACTTTTTGGGACAAGCCAGGCCTGTACAAAAGGGACGGGCTCCACTTGAACCAGAATGGAACCAGACTGCTGGCACTTAAAATTAAAAAGGTGGCAGAGCAGCTTTTAAACTGACTGAGGGGGGAAACCCGACAGGAGCTGAGAAAGGTCCGGTTCGGAATAAACCTCCCCCCTGGGATAAAAACCAAAGAAATGATGAAATTTTAAAAGGGGTAGGCCTAGAAGTAGGCATTGTGAGAGCAGGGGCACAGGATATAAATTCAGAAGAGCAAAATTACCACAGGCCTAACCACAAGTGCCAAAGACACTTGAAGAGAGACACTGCTTACAAGTGCCTGTACGCTAATGCTAGGAGCCTGCGAACCAAGATGGGAGAACTGGAGTGCTTGGTCTTAGAGGAGAGCATTGATATAGTGAGCATAACGGAGACCTGGTGGAATGGAGAAAACCAGTGGGATACGGTTATCCCTGGATATAAACTATATCGGAAGGACAGGGAAGGACGTATTGGTGGCGGAGTCGCTCTATACGTGAAAGAAGGCATTGAATCCAGCAAGCTCGAAACCCCAAAAGAGGCAGACTCCTCCACAGAATCGTTGTGGGTGGTGATACCATGCCCCAGGAGGGACTTAATACTGGGAACGATCTATCGTCCCCCTGATCAAAATGCTCAGGGAGACCTGGAGATGAGATATGAAATTGAGGAAGCATCCAAACTAGGAAATGTGGTAGTAATGGGTGACTTCAACTACCCGGACATAGACTGGCTGCATATGTGTTCCAGTCATGACAAAGAAGCAAAGTTTCTAGATATTCTAAATGACTATTCCCTAGACCAGTTGGTCATGGAACCGACCAGAGGGACGGCAACCCTGGACTTAATCCTCAGTGGGGACCGGGACCTGGTGCGAGATGTAAGTGTTGTTGAACCGATTGGGAGCAGTGACCACAGTGCTATTAAATTAAACATACATGTAAATGGCCAATTGCCAAGAAAATCCAACACGGTCACATTTGACTTCAAAAGAGGAAACTTCACAAAAATGAGGGGATTGGTAAAAAGAAAGCTGAAAAACAAAGTCCAGAGGGTCACATCACTCGAAAATGCTTGGAAGTTGTTTAAAAACACTATATTAGAAGCTCAACTGGAGTCCATACCGCAGATCAGAAAAGGTACCGCCAGGGCCAAGAAGATGCCAGCATGGTTAACGAGCAAAGTCAAGGAAGCTCTTAGAGGCAAAAAGTCTTCCTTCAAAAAATGGAAGTCTTGTCCAAATGAAGAAAATAAAAAAGAACACAAACTCTGGCAAAAGAAATGCAAGAAGACAATAAGGGATGCTAAAAAAGAATTTGAGGAGCACATTGCTAAGAACATAAAAACCAACAACAAAAAATTCTATAAATACATTCAAAGCAGGAGACCATCTAGGGAGACAATTGGACCCTTGGATGATAAGGGAGTCAAAGGTGTACTAAAGAACGATAAGGAGATTGCAGAGAAGCTAAATGAATTCTTTGCATCTGTCTTCACAGTGGAAGATATAGGGCAGATCCCTGAACCTGAACTAACATTTGCAGGAAGGGATTCTGAGGAACTGAGACAAATAGTGGTAACGAGAGAGGAACAGAACAGAACAGAACAGAACAGAACAGAACAGAACAGACGCATTAGCCACGCATTAGCCACGCATTAGCCACGCATTAGCCACGCAATAGCAACAGAACAGAACAGAACAGAACAGACGCATTAGCCACGCAATAGCCACGCAATAGCCACGCAATAGCCACGCAATAGCCACGCAATAGCCACGCAATAGCCACGCATTAACCACGCAATAGCCATGCAATAGCCACGCATTAGCCACACAATAGCCACGCAATAGCCACGCATTAGCCACGCAATAGCCACGCATTAACCACGCAATAACCACGCATTAACCACGCAATAGCCACGCATTAACCACGCAATAGCCACGCATTAACCACGCAATAGCCACGCATTAGCCACGCAATAGCCACGCATTAGCCACGCATTAACCACGTGATAGCCACGCATTAGCCACGCGATAGCCACGCATTAGCCGCGCAATAGCCATGCATTAGCCGCGCATTAGCCACGCAATAGCCACGCAATAGCCACGCATCAGCCACGCAATAGCCACGCATCAACCACGCAATAGCCACGCATCAACCACGCAATAGCCACGCATCAACCACGCATCAACCACGCATCAACCACGCATCAACCACGCATCCACATTCACGACGCACTCACCACGCACTCACCACGCACTCACCACGCACTCACCACGCACTCACCACTCCAACGATGATAGCTCTCCTGCTATCATGGACAACGATGGTCTCGGGGAAGGAGAGCATCCAGCTGAGGAAGAGGGAAACGATCCCTTAGAAGGGACCCATTCCTTGGGGGATGAGCAGCTATCCTCTCGTGCCGAGGATATATCTCCAGGGGCTGGAGGGATCCTTGTAGTGGGTGATTCGATCATTAGGAACATAGACAGTGGGGTGTGTGATGGGCGTGTAGACCGCAAGGTGTTTTGCCTGCCTGGTGCGAAGGTTGCGGATATCGCCCGTCGTTTAGATAGTTTGGTAGACAGTGCTGGGAAGGAGTCAGTGGTCGTGGTGCACGTTGGCACCAACGACATGGGGAAATGCAGCCGTGAGGTCCTGGAAGCAAAATTTAGGTTGCTAGGTAGGATGCTGAAAGCCAGGACCTCCAAGGTGGCTTTCTCTGAAATGCTACCGGTTCCACGTGCAGGACCAGCCAGACAGGCCCAGCTTCGCAGTCTCAATGCGTGGATGAGACGATGGTGTCGGGTGGAAGGGTTTGGGTTTGTTAGGCACTGGGGAACTTTTTGGGACAAGCCAGGCCTGTACAAAAGGGACGGGCTCCACTTGAACCAGAATGGAACCAGACTGCTGGCACTTAAAATTAAAAAGGTGGCAGAGCAGCTTTTAAACTGACTGAGGGGGGAAACCCGACAGGAGCTGAGAAAGGTCCGGTTCGGAATAAACCTCCCCCCTGGGATAAAAACCAAAGAAATGATGAAATTTTAAAAGGGGTAGGCCTAGAAGTAGGCATTGTGAGAGCAGGGGCACAGGATATAAATTCAGAAGAGCAAAATTACCACAGGCCTAACCACAAGTGCCAAAGACACTTGAAGAGAGACACTGCTTACAAGTGCCTGTACGCTAATGCTAGGAGCCTGCGAACCAAGATGGGAGAACTGGAGTGCTTGGTCTTAGAGGAGAGCATTGATATAGTGAGCATAACGGAGACCTGGTGGAATGGAGAAAACCAGTGGGATACGGTTATCCCTGGATATAAACTATATCGGAAGGACAGGGAAGGACGTATTGGTGGCGGAGTCGCTCTATACGTGAAAGAAGGCATTGAATCCAGCAAGCTCGAAACCCCAAAAGAGGCAGACTCCTCCACAGAATCGTTGTGGGTGGTGATACCATGCCCCAGGAGGGACTTAATACTGGGAACGATCTATCGTCCCCCTGATCAAAATGCTCAGGGAGACCTGGAGATGAGATATGAAATTGAGGAAGCATCCAAACTAGGAAATGTGGTAGTAATGGGTGACTTCAACTACCCGGACATAGACTGGCTGCATATGTGTTCCAGTCATGACAAAGAAGCAAAGTTTCTAGATATTCTAAATGACTATTCCCTAGACCAGTTGGTCATGGAACCGACCAGAGGGACGGCAACCCTGGACTTAATCCTCAGTGGGGACCGGGACCTGGTGCGAGATGTAAGTGTTGTTGAACCGATTGGGAGCAGTGACCACAGTGCTATTAAATTAAACATACATGTAAATGGCCAATTGCCAAGAAAATCCAACACGGTCACATTTGACTTCAAAAGAGGAAACTTCACAAAAATGAGGGGATTGGTAAAAAGAAAGCTGAAAAACAAAGTCCAGAGGGTCACATCACTCGAAAATGCTTGGAAGTTGTTTAAAAACACTATATTAGAAGCTCAACTGGAGTCCATACCGCAGATCAGAAAAGGTACCGCCAGGGCCAAGAAGATGCCAGCATGGTTAACGAGCAAAGTCAAGGAAGCTCTTAGAGGCAAAAAGTCTTCCTTCAAAAAATGGAAGTCTTGTCCAAATGAAGAAAATAAAAAAGAACACAAACTCTGGCAAAAGAAATGCAAGAAGACAATAAGGGATGCTAAAAAAGAATTTGAGGAGCACATTGCTAAGAACATAAAAACCAACAACAAAAAATTCTATAAATACATTCAAAGCAGGAGACCATCTAGGGAGACAATTGGACCCTTGGATGATAAGGGAGTCAAAGGTGTACTAAAGAACGATAAGGAGATTGCAGAGAAGCTAAATGAATTCTTTGCATCTGTCTTCACAGTGGAAGATATAGGGCAGATCCCTGAACCTGAACTAACATTTGCAGGAAGGGATTCTGAGGAACTGAGACAAATAGTGGTAACGAGAGAGGAACAGAACAGAACAGAACAGAACAGAACAGAACAGAACAGACGCATTAGCCACGCATTAGCCACGCATTAGCCACGCATTAGCCACGCAATAGCAACAGAACAGAACAGAACAGAACAGACGCATTAGCCACGCAATAGCCACGCAATAGCCACGCAATAGCCACGCAATAGCCACGCAATAGCCACGCAATAGCCACGCATTAGCCACGCATTAACCACGCAATAACCACGCAATAGCCGCGCATTAGCCACGCAATAGCCACGCAATAGCCACGCATCAGCCACGCAATAGCCACGCATTAGCCACGCAATAGCCACGCATTAACCACGCAATAGCCATGCATTAGCCGCGCATTAACCACGCAATAGCCACGCATTAGCCACACGATAGCCACGCATTAGCCACGCAATAGCCACGCATTAGCCACGCAATAGCCACGCATTAGCCGCGCAATAGCCATGCATTAGCCGCGCATTAGCCACGCAATAGCCACGCAATAGCCACGCATCAGCCACGCATCAGCCACGCAATAGCCACGCATCAACCACGCAATAGCCACGCATCAACCACGCAATAGCCACGCATCAACCACGCATCAACCACGCATCAACCACGCATCCACATTCACGACGCACTCACCACGCACTCACCACGCACTCACCACGCACTCACCACGCACTCACCACTCCAACGATGATAGCTCTCCTGCTATCATGGACAACGATGGTCTCGGGGAAGGAGAGCATCCAGCTGAGGAAGAGGGAAACGATCCCTTAGAAGGGACCCATTCCTTGGGGGATGAGCAGCTATCCTCTCGTGCCGAGGATATATCTCCAGGGGCTGGAGGGATCCTTGTAGTGGGTGATTCGATCATTAGGAACATAGACAGTGGGGTGTGTGATGGGCGTGTAGACCGCAAGGTGTTTTGCCTGCCTGGTGCGAAGGTTGCGGATATCGCCCGTCGTTTAGATAGTTTGGTAGACAGTGCTGGGAAGGAGTCAGTGGTCGTGGTGCACGTTGGCACCAACGACATGGGGAAATGCAGCCGTGAGGTCCTGGAAGCAAAATTTAGGTTGCTAGGTAGGATGCTGAAAGCCAGGACCTCCAAGGTGGCTTTCTCTGAAATGCTACCGGTTCCACGTGCAGGACCAGCCAGACAGGCCCAGCTTCGCAGTCTCAATGCGTGGATGAGACGATGGTGTCGGGTGGAAGGGTTTGGATTTGTTAGGCACTGGGGAACTTTTTGGGACAAGCCAGGCCTGTACAAAAGGGACGGGCTCCACTTGAACCAGAATGGAACCAGACTGCTGGCACTTAAAATTAAAAAGGTGGCAGAGCAGCTTTTAAACTGACTGAGGGGGGAAACCCGACAGGAGCTGAGAAAGGTCCGGTTCGGAATAAACCTCCCCCCTGGGATAAAAACCAAAGAAATGATGAAATTTTAAAAGGGGTAGGCCTAGAAGTAGGCATTGTGAGAGCAGGGGCACAGGATATAAATTCAGAAGAGCAAAATTACCACAGGCCTAACCACAAGTGCCAAAGACACTTGAAGAGAGACACTGCTTACAAGTGCCTGTACGCTAATGCTAGGAGCCTGCGAACCAAGATGGGAGAACTGGAGTGCTTGGTCTTAGAGGAGAGCATTGATATAGTGAGCATAACGGAGACCTGGTGGAATGGAGAAAACCAGTGGGATACGGTTATCCCTGGATATAAACTATATCGGAAGGACAGGGAAGGACGTATTGGTGGCGGAGTCGCTCTATACGTGAAAGAAGGCATTGAATCCAGCAAGCTCGAAACCCCAAAAGAGGCAGACTCCTCCACAGAATCGTTGTGGGTGGTGATACCATGCCCCAGGAGGGACTTAATACTGGGAACGATCTATCGTCCCCCTGATCAAAATGCTCAGGGAGACCTGGAGATGAGATATGAAATTGATGAAGCATCCAAACTAGGAAATGTGGTAGTAATGGGTGACTTCAACTACCCGGACATAGACTGGCTGCATATGTGTTCCAGTCATGACAAAGAAGCAAAGTTTCTAGATATTCTAAATGACTATTCCCTAGACCAGTTGGTCATGGAACCGACCAGAGGGACGGCAACCCTGGACTTAATCCTCAGTGGGGACCGGGACCTGGTGCGAGATGTAAGTGTTGTTGAACCGATTGGGAGCAGTGACCACAGTGCTATTAAATTAAACATACATGTAAATGGCCAATTGCCAAGAAAATCCAACACGGTCACATTTGACTTCAAAAGAGGAAACTTCACAAAAATGAGGGGATTGGTAAAAAGAAAGCTGAAAAACAAAGTCCAGAGGGTCACATCACTCGAAAATGCTTGGAAGTTGTTTAAAAACACTATATTAGAAGCTCAACTGGAGTCCATACCGCAGATCAGAAAAGGTACCGCCAGGGCCAAGAAGATGCCAGCATGGTTAACGAGCAAAGTCAAGGAAGCTCTTAGAGGCAAAAAGTCTTCCTTCAAAAAATGAAAGTCTTGTCCAAATGAAGAAAATAAAAAAGAAAACAAACTCTGGCAAAAGAAATGCAAGAAGACAATAAGGGATGCTAAAAAAGAATTTGAGGAGCACATTGCTAAGAACATAAAAACCAACAACAAAAAATTCTATAAATACATTCAAAGCAGGAGACCATCTAGGGAGACAATTGGACCCTTGGATGATAAGGGAGTCAAAGGTGTACTAAAGAACGATAAGGAGATTGCAGAGAAGCTAAATGAATTCTTTGCATCTGTCTTCACAGTGGAAGATATAGGGCAGATCCCTGAACCTGAACTAACATTTGCAGGAAGGGATTCTGAGGAACTGAGACAAATAGTGGTAACGAGAGAGGAACAGAACAGAACAGAACAGAACAGAACAGACGCATTAGCCACGCATTAGCCACGCATTAGCCACGCAATAGCCACGCAATAGCAACAGAACAGAACAGAACAGAACAGACGCATTAGCCACGCAATAGCCACGCAATAGCCACGCAATAGCCATGCAATAGCCACGCAATAGCCACGCAATAGCCACGCAATAGCCATGCAATAGCCACGCATTAACCACGCATTAGCCACGCATTAGCCACGCAATAGCCACGCATTAGCCACGCAATAGCCACGCATTAGCCACGCAATAGCCACGCATTAGCCACGCATTAACCACGCATTAACCACGCAATAGCCACGCATTAACCACGCAATAGCCACGCAATAGCCACGCATTAGCCACGCAATAGCCACGCATTAACCACGCAATAGCCACGCATTAACCACGCAATAGCCACGCATTAGCCACGCAATAGCCATGCATTAGCCACGCAATAGCCACGCATTAGCCACGCATTAGCCGCGCAATAGCCATGCATTAGCCGCGCATTAGTCACGCAATAGCCACGCAATAGCCACGCATCAGCCACGCATCAGCCACGCATCAGCCACGCAATAGCCACGCATCAACCACGCAATAGCCACGCATCAACCACGCAATAGCCACGCATCAACCACGCATCAACCACGCATCAACCACGCATCCACATTCACGACGCACTCACCACGCACTCACCACGCACTCACCACGCACTCACCACGCACTCACCACTCCAACGATGATAGCTCTCCTGCTATCATGGACAACGATGGTCTCGGGGAAGGAGAGCATCCAGCTGAGGAAGAGGGAAACGATCCCTTAGAAGGGACCCATTCCTTGGGGGATGAGCAGCTATCCTCTCGTGCCGAGGATATATCTCCAGGGGCTGGAGGGATCCTTGTAGTGGGTGATTCGATCATTAGGAACATAGACAGTGGGGTGTGTGATGGGCGTGTAGACCGCAAGGTGTTTTGCCTGCCTGGTGCGAAGGTTGCGGATATCGCCCGTCGTTTAGATAGTTTGGTAGACAGTGCTGGGAAGGAGTCAGTGGTCGTGGTGCACGTTGGCACCAACGACATGGGGAAATGCAGCCGTGAGGTCCTGGAAGCAAAATTTAGGTTGCTAGGTAGGATGCTGAAAGCCAGGACCTCCAAGGTGGCTTTCTCTGAAATGCTACCGGTTCCACGTGCAGGACCAGCCAGACAGGCCCAGCTTCGCAGTCTCAATGCGTGGATGAGACGATGGTGTCGGGTGGAAGGGTTTGGATTTGTTAGGCACTGGGGAACTTTTTGGGACAAGCCAGGCCTGTACAAAAGGGACGGGCTCCACTTGAACCAGAATGGAACCAGACTGCTGGCACTTAAAATTAAAAAGGTGGCAGAGCAGCTTTTAAACTGACTGAGGGGGGAAACCCGACAGGAGCTGAGAAAGGTCCGGTTCGGAATAAACCTCCCCCCGGGATAAAAACCAAAGAAATGATGAAATTTTAAAAGGGGTAGGCCTAGAAGTAGGCATTGTGAGAGCAGGGGCACAGGATATAAATTCAGAAGAGCAAAATTACCACAGGCCTAACCACAAGTGCCAAAGACACTTGAAGAGAGACACTGCTTACAAGTGCCTGTACGCTAATGCTAGGAGCCTGCGAACCAAGATGGGAGAACTGGAGTGCTTGGTCTTAGAGGAGAGCATTGATATAGTGAGCATAACGGAGACCTGGTGGAATGGAGAAAACCAGTGGGATACGGTTATCCCTGGATATAAACTATATCGGAAGGACAGGGAAGGACGTATTGGTGGCGGAGTCGCTCTATACGTGAAAGAAGGCATTGAATCCAGCAAGCTCGAAACCCCAAAAGAGGCAGACTCCTCCACAGAATCGTTGTGGGTGGTGATACCATGCCCCAGGAGGGACTTAATACTGGGAACGATCTATCGTCCCCCTGATCAAAATGCTCAGGGAGACCTGGAGATGAGATATGAAATTGAGGAAGCATCCAAACTAGGAAATGTGGTAGTAATGGGTGACTTCAACTACCCGGACATAGACTGGCTGCATATGTGTTCCAGTCATGACAAAGAAGCAAAGTTTCTAGATATTCTAAATGACTATTCCCTAGACCAGTTGGTCATGGAACCGACCAGAGGGACGGCAACCCTGGACTTAATCCTCAGTGGGGACCGGGACCTGGTGCGAGATGTAAGTGTTGTTGAACCGATTGGGAGCAGTGACCACAGTGCTATTAAATTAAACATACATGTAAATGGCCAATTGCCAAGAAAATCCAACACGGTCACATTTGACTTCAAAAGAGGAAACTTCACAAAAATGAGGGGATTGGTAAAAAGAAAGCTGAAAAACAAAGTCCAGAGGGTCACATCACTCGAAAATGCTTGGAAGTTGTTTAAAAACACTATATTAGAAGCTCAACTGGAGTCCATACCGCAGATCAGAAAAGGTACCGCCAGGGCCAAGAAGATGCCAGCATGGTTAACGAGCAAAGTCAAGGAAGCTCTTAGAGGCAAAAAGTCTTCCTTCAAAAAATGGAAGTCTTGTCCAAATGAAGAAAATAAAAAAGAACACAAACTCTGGCAAAAGAAATGCAAGAAGACAATAAGGGATGCTAAAAAAGAATTTGAGGAGCACATTGCTAAGAACATAAAAACCAACAACAAAAAATTCTATAAATACATTCAAAGCAGGAGACCATCTAGGGAGACAATTGGACCCTTGGATGATAAGGGAGTCAAAGGTGTACTAAAGAACGATAAGGAGATTGCAGAGAAGCTAAATGAATTCTTTGCATCTGTCTTCACAGTGGAAGATATAGGGCAGATCCCTGAACCTGAACTAACATTTGCAGGAAGGGATTCTGAGGAACTGAGACAAATAGTGGTAACGAGAGAGGAACAGAACAGAACAGAACAGAACAGAACAGAACAGAACAGACGCATTAGCCACGCATTAGCCACGCATTAGCCACGCATTAGCCACGCAATAGCAACAGAACAGAACAGAACAGAACAGACGCAATAGCCACGCAATAGCCACGCAATAGCCACGCAATAGCCACGCAATAGCCACGCATTAGCCACGCATTAACCACGCAATAACCACGCAATAGCCGCGCATTAGCCACGCAATAGCCACGCAATAGCCACGCATCAGCCACGCAATAGCCACGCATTAGCCACGCAATAGCCACGCATTAGCCGCGCAATAGCCATGCATTAGCCGCGCATTAACCACGCAATAGCCACGCATTAGCCACACGATAGCCACGCATTAGCCACGCAATAGCCACGCATTAGCCACGCAATAGCCACGCATTAGCCGCGCAATAGCCATGCATTAGCCGCGCATTAGCCACGCAATAGCCACGCAATAGCCACGCATCAGCCACGCATCAGCCACGCAATAGCCACGCATCAACCACGCAATAGCCACGCATCAACCACGCAATAGCCACGCATCAACCACGCATCAACCACGCATCAACCACGCATCCACATTCACGACGCACTCACCACGCACTCACCACGCACTCACCACGCACTCACCACGCACTCACCACTCCAACGATGATAGCTCTCCTGCTATCATGGACAACGATGGTCTCGGGGAAGGAGAGCATCCAGCTGAGGAAGAGGGAAACGATCCCTTAGAAGGGACCCATTCCTTGGGGGATGAGCAGCTATCCTCTCGTGCCGAGGATATATCTCCAGGGGCTGGAGGGATCCTTGTAGTGGGTGATTCGATCATTAGGAACATAGACAGTGGGGTGTGTGATGGGCGTGTAGACCGCAAGGTGTTTTGCCTGCCTGGTGCGAAGGTTGCGGATATCGCCCGTCGTTTAGATAGTTTGGTAGACAGTGCTGGGAAGGAGTCAGTGGTCGTGGTGCACGTTGGCACCAACGACATGGGGAAATGCAGCCGTGAGGTCCTGGAAGCAAAATTTAGGTTGCTAGGTAGGATGCTGAAAGCCAGGACCTCCAAGGTGGCTTTCTCTGAAATGCTACCGGTTCCACGTGCAGGACCAGCCAGACAGGCCCAGCTTCGCAGTCTCAATGCGTGGATGAGACGATGGTGTCGGGTGGAAGGGTTTGGATTTGTTAGGCACTGGGGAACTTTTTGGGACAAGCCAGGCCTGTACAAAAGGGACGGGCTCCACTTGAACCAGAATGGAACCAGACTGCTGGCACTTAAAATTAAAAAGGTGGCAGAGCAGCTTTTAAACTGACTGAGGGGGGAAACCCGACAGGAGCTGAGAAAGGTCCGGTTCGGAATAAACCTCCCCCCTGGGATAAAAACCAAAGAAATGATGAAATTTTAAAAGGGGTAGGCCTAGAAGTAGGCATTGTGAGAGCAGGGGCACAGGATATAAATTCAGAAGAGCAAAATTACCACAGGCCTAACCACAAGTGCCAAAGACACTTGAAGAGAGACACTGCTTACAAGTGCCTGTACGCTAATGCTAGGAGCCTGCGAACCAAGATGGGAGAACTGGAGTGCTTGGTCTTAGAGGAGAGCATTGATATCGTGAGCATAACGGAGACCTGGTGGAATGGAGAAAACCAGTGGGATACGGTTATCCCTGGATATAAACTATATCGGAAGGACAGGGAAGGACGTATTGGTGGCGGAGTCGCTCTATACGTGAAAGAAGGCATTGAATCCAGCAAGCTCGAAACCCCAAAAGAGGCAGACTCCTCCACAGAATCGTTGTGGGTGGTGATACCATGCCCCAGGAGGGACTTAATACTGGGAACGATCTATCGTCCCCCTGATCAAAATGCTCAGGGAGACCTGGAGATGAGATATGAAATTGAGGAAGCATCCAAACTAGGAAATGTGGTAGTAATGGGTGACTTCAACTACCCGGACATAGACTGGCTGCATATGTGTTCCAGTCATGACAAAGAAGCAAAGTTTCTAGATATTCTAAATGACTATTCCCTAGACCAGTTGGTCATGGAACCGACCAGAGGGACGGCAACCCTGGACTTAATCCTCAGTGGGGACCGGGACCTGGTGCGAGATGTAAGTGTTGTTGAACCGATTGGGAGCAGTGACCACAGTGCTATTAAATTAAACATACATGTAAATGGCCAATTGCCAAGAAAATCCAACACGGTCACATTTGACTTCAAAAGAGGAAACTTCACAAAAATGAGGGGATTGGTAAAAAGAAAGCTGAAAAACAAAGTCCAGAGGGTCACATCACTCGAAAATGCTTGGAAGTTGTTTAAAAACACTATATTAGAAGCTCAACTGGAGTCCATACCGCAGATCAGAAAAGGTACCGCCAGGGCCAAGAAGATGCCAGCATGGTTAACGAGCAAAGTCAAGGAAGCTCTTAGAGGCAAAAAGTCTTCCTTCAAAAAATGAAAGTCTTGTCCAAATGAAGAAAATAAAAAAGAACACAAACTCTGGCAAAAGAAATGCAAGAAGACAATAAGGGATGCTAAAAAAGAATTTGAGGAGCACATTGCTAAGAACATAAAAACCAACAACAAAAAATTCTATAAATACATTCAAAGCAGGAGACCATCTAGGGAGACAATTGGACCCTTGGATGATAAGGGAGTCAAAGGTGTACTAAAGAACGATAAGGAGATTGCAGAGAAGCTAAATGAATTCTTTGCATCTGTCTTCACAGTGGAAGATATAGGGCAGATCCCTGAACCTGAACTAACATTTGCAGGAAGGGATTCTGAGGAACTGAGACAAATAGTGGTAACGAGAGAGGAACAGAACAGAACAGAACAGAACAGAACAGAACAGACGCATTAGCCACGCATTAGCCACGCATTAGCCACGCATTAGCCACGCAATAGCAACAGAACAGAACAGAACAGAACAGACGCATTAGCCACGCAATAGCCACGCAATAGCCACGCAATAGCCACGCATTCGCCACGCATTAGCCACGCAATAGCCACGCAATAGCCACGCATTAACCACGCATTAACCACGCAATAGCCACGCATTAGCCACGCATTAGCCACGCAATAGCCACGCAATAGCCACGCAATAGCCACGCATTAACCACGCATTAACCACGCAATAGCCACGCATTAACCACGCATTAACCACGCAATAGCCACGCATTAAACACGCAATAGCCACGCATTAGCCACGCATTAGCCACGCATTAGCCACGCGATAGCCACGCATTAGCCACGCATTAGCCACGCAATAGCCACGCATTAGCCGCGCAATAGCCATGCATTAGCCGCGCATTAGCCACGCAATAGCCACGCAATAGCCACGCATCAGCCACGCATCAGCCACGCAATAGCCACGCATCAACCACGCAATAGCCACGCATCAACCACGCAATAGCCACGCATCAACCACGCATCAACCACGCATCAACCACGCATCCACATTCACGACGCACTCACCACGCACTCACCACGCACTCACCACGCACTCACCACGCACTCACCACTCCAACGATGATAGCTCTCCTGCTATCATGGACAACGATGGTCTCGGGGAAGGAGAGCATCCAGCTGAGGAAGAGGGAAACGATCCCTTAGAAGGGACCCATTCCTTGGGGGATGAGCAGCTATCCTCTCGTGCCGAGGATATATCTCCAGGGGCTGGAGGGATCCTTGTAGTGGGTGATTCGATCATTAGGAACATAGACAGTGGGGTGTGTGATGGGCGTGTAGACCGCAAGGTGTTTTGCCTGCCTGGTGCGAAGGTTGCGGATATCGCCCGTCGTTTAGATAGTTTGGTAGACAGTGCTGGGAAGGAGTCAGTGGTCGTGGTGCACGTTGGCACCAACGACATGGGGAAATGCAGCCGTGAGGTCCTGGAAGCAAAATTTAGGTTGCTAGGTAGGATGCTGAAAGCCAGGACCTCCAAGGTGGCTTTCTCTGAAATGCTACCGGTTCCACGTGCAGGACCAGCCAGACAGGCCCAGCTTCGCAGTCTCAATGCGTGGATGAGACGATGGTGTCGGGTGGAAGGGTTTGGATTTGTTAGGCACTGGGGAACTTTTTGGGACAAGCCAGGCCTGTACAAAAGGGACGGGCTCCACTTGAACCAGAATGGAACCAGACTGCTGGCACTTAAAATTAAAAAGGTGGCAGAGCAGCTTTTAAACTGACTGAGGGGGGAAACCCGACAGGAGCTGAGAAAGGTCCGGTTCGGAATAAACCTCCCCCCGGGATAAAAACCAAAGAAATGATGAAATTTTAAAAGGGGTAGGCCTAGAAGTAGGCATTGTGAGAGCAGGGGCACAGGATATAAATTCAGAAGAGCAAAATTACCACAGGCCTAACCACAAGTGCCAAAGACACTTGAAGAGAGACACTGCTTACAAGTGCCTGTACGCTAATGCTAGGAGCCTGCGAACCAAGATGGGAGAACTGGAGTGCTTGGTCTTAGAGGAGAGCATTGATATAGTGAGCATAACGGAGACCTGGTGGAATGGAGAAAACCAGTGGGATACGGTTATCCCTGGATATAAACTATATCGGAAGGACAGGGAAGGACGTATTGGTGGCGGAGTCGCTCTATACGTGAAAGAAGGCATTGAATCCAGCAAGCTCGAAACCCCAAAAGAGGCAGACTCCTCCACAGAATCGTTGTGGGTGGTGATACCATGCCCCAGGAGGGACTTAATACTGGGAACGATCTATCGTCCCCCTGATCAAAATGCTCAGGGAGACCTGGAGATGAGATATGAAATTGAGGAAGCATCCAAACTAGGAAATGTGGTAGTAATGGGTGACTTCAACTACCCGGACATAGACTGGCTGCATATGTGTTCCAGTCATGACAAAGAAGCAAAGTTTCTAGATATTCTAAATGACTATTCCCTAGACCAGTTGGTCATGGAACCGACCAGAGGGACGGCAACCCTGGACTTAATCCTCAGTGGGGACCGGGACCTGGTGCGAGATGTAAGTGTTGTTGAACCGATTGGGAGCAGTGACCACAGTGCTATTAAATTAAACATACATGTAAATGGCCAATTGCCAAGAAAATCCAACACGGTCACATTTGACTTCAAAAGAGGAAACTTCACAAAAATGAGGGGATTGGTAAAAAGAAAGCTGAAAAACAAAGTCCAGAGGGTCACATCACTCGAAAATGCTTGGAAGTTGTTTAAAAACACTATATTAGAAGCTCAACTGGAGTCCATACCGCAGATCAGAAAAGGTACCGCCAGGGCCAAGAAGATGCCAGCATGGTTAACGAGCAAAGTCAAGGAAGCTCTTAGAGGCAAAAAGTCTTCCTTCAAAAAATGGAAGTCTTGTCCAAATGAAGAAAATAAAAAAGAACACAAACTCTGGCAAAAGAAATGCAAGAAGACAATAAGGGATGCTAAAAAAGAATTTGAGGAGCACATTGCTAAGAACATAAAAACCAACAACAAAAAATTCTATAAATACATTCAAAGCAGGAGACCATCTAGGGAGACAATTGGACCCTTGGATGATAAGGGAGTCAAAGGTGTACTAAAGAACGATAAGGAGATTGCAGAGAAGCTAAATGAATTCTTTGCATCTGTCTTCACAGTGGAAGATATAGGGCAGATCCCTGAACCTGAACTAACATTTGCAGGAAGGGATTCTGAGGAACTGAGACAAATAGTGGTAACGAGAGAGGAACAGAACAGAACAGAACAGAACAGAACAGAACAGAACAGACGCATTAGCCACGCATTAGCCACGCATTAGCCACGCATTAGCCACGCAATAGCAACAGAACAGAACAGAACAGAACAGACGCATTAGCCACGCAATAGCCATGCAATAGCCACGCAATAGCCACGCAATAGCCACGCAATAGCCACGCAATAGCCACGCATTAGCCACGCATTAACCACGCAATAACCACGCAATAGCCGCGCATTAGCCACGCAATAGCCACGCAATAGCCACGCATCAGCCACGCAATAGCCACGCATTAGCCACGCAATAGCCACGCATTAGCCGCGCAATAGCCATGCATTAGCCGCGCATTAACCACGCAATAGCCACGCATTAGCCACACGATAGCCACGCATTAGCCACGCAATAGCCACGCATTAGCCACGCAATAGCCACGCATTAGCCGCGCAATAGCCATGCATTAGCCGCGCATTAGCCACGCAATAGCCACGCAATAGCCACGCATCAGCCACGCATCAGCCACGCAATAGCCACGCATCAACCACGCAATAGCCACGCATCAACCACGCAATAGCCACGCATCAACCACGCATCAACCACGCATCAACCACGCATCCACATTCACGACGCACTCACCACGCACTCACCACGCACTCACCACGCACTCACCACGCACTCACCACTCCAACGATGATAGCTCTCCTGCTATCATGGACAACGATGGTCTCGGGGAAGGAGAGCATCCAGCTGAGGAAGAGGGAAACGATCCCTTAGAAGGGACCCATTCCTTGGGGGATGAGCAGCTATCCTCTCGTGCCGAGGATATATCTCCAGGGGCTGGAGGGATCCTTGTAGTGGGTGATTCGATCATTAGGAACATAGACAGTGGGGTGTGTGATGGGCGTGTAGACCGCAAGGTGTTTTGCCTGCCTGGTGCGAAGGTTGCGGATATCGCCCGTCGTTTAGATAGTTTGGTAGACAGTGCTGGGAAGGAGTCAGTGGTCGTGGTGCACGTTGGCACCAACGACATGGGGAAATGCAGCCGTGAGGTCCTGGAAGCAAAATTTAGGTTGCTAGGTAGGATGCTGAAAGCCAGGACCTCCAAGGTGGCTTTCTCTGAAATGCTACCGGTTCCACGTGCAGGACCAGCCAGACAGGCCCAGCTTCGCAGTCTCAATGCGTGGATGAGACGATGGTGTCGGGTGGAAGGGTTTGGATTTGTTAGGCACTGGGGAACTTTTTGGGACAAGCCAGGCCTGTACAAAAGGGACGGGCTCCACTTGAACCAGAATGGAACCAGACTGCTGGCACTTAAAATTAAAAAGGTGGCAGAGCAGCTTTTAAACTGACTGAGGGGGGAAACCCGACAGGAGCTGAGAAAGGTCCGGTTCGGAATAAACCTCCCCCCTGGGATAAAAACCAAAGAAATGATGAAATTTTAAAAGGGGTAGGCCTAGAAGTAGGCATTGTGAGAGCAGGGGCACAGGATATAAATTCAGAAGAGCAAAATTACCACAGGCCTAACCACAAGTGCCAAAGACACTTGAAGAGAGACACTGCTTACAAGTGCCTGTACGCTAATGCTAGGAGCCTGCGAACCAAGATGGGAGAACTGGAGTGCTTGGTCTTAGAGGAGAGCATTGATATCGTGAGCATAACGGAGACCTGGTGGAATGGAGAAAACCAGTGGGATACGGTTATCCCTGGATATAAACTATATCGGAAGGACAGGGAAGGACGTATTGGTGGCGGAGTCGCTCTATACGTGAAAGAAGGCATTGAATCCAGCAAGCTCGAAACCCCAAAAGAGGCAGACTCCTCCACAGAATCGTTGTGGGTGGTGATACCATGCCCCAGGAGGGACTTAATACTGGGAACGATCTATCGTCCCCCTGATCAAAATGCTCAGGGAGACCTGGAGATGAGATATGAAATTGAGGAAGCATCCAAACTAGGAAATGTGGTAGTAATGGGTGACTTCAACTACCCGGACATAGACTGGCTGCATATGTGTTCCAGTCATGACAAAGAAGCAAAGTTTCTAGATATTCTAAATGACTATTCCCTAGACCAGTTGGTCATGGAACCGACCAGAGGGACGGCAACCCTGGACTTAATCCTCAGTGGGGACCGGGACCTGGTGCGAGATGTAAGTGTTGTTGAACCGATTGGGAGCAGTGACCACAGTGCTATTAAATTAAACATACATGTAAATGGCCAATTGCCAAGAAAATCCAACACGGTCACATTTGACTTCAAAAGAGGAAACTTCACAAAAATGAGGGGATTGGTAAAAAGAAAGCTGAAAAACAAAGTCCAGAGGGTCACATCACTCGAAAATGCTTGGAAGTTGTTTAAAAACACTATATTAGAAGCTCAACTGGAGTCCATACCGCAGATCAGAAAAGGTACCGCCAGGGCCAAGAAGATGCCAGCATGGTTAACGAGCAAAGTCAAGGAAGCTCTTAGAGGCAAAAAGTCTTCCTTCAAAAAATGAAAGTCTTGTCCAAATGAAGAAAATAAAAAAGAACACAAACTCTGGCAAAAGAAATGCAAGAAGACAATAAGGGATGCTAAAAAAGAATTTGAGGAGCACATTGCTAAGAACATAAAAACCAACAACAAAAAATTCTATAAATACATTCAAAGCAGGAGACCATCTAGGGAGACAATTGGACCCTTGGATGATAAGGGAGTCAAAGGTGTACTAAAGAACGATAAGGAGATTGCAGAGAAGCTAAATGAATTCTTTGCATCTGTCTTCACAGTGGAAGATATAGGGCAGATCCCTGAACCTGAACTAACATTTGCAGGAAGGGATTCTGAGGAACTGAGACAAATAGTGGTAACGAGAGAGGAACAGAACAGAACAGAACAGAACAGAACAGAACAGAACAGACGCATTAGCCACGCATTAGCCACGCATTAGCCACGCATTAGCCACGCAATAGCAACAGAACAGAACAGAACAGAACAGACGCATTAGCCACGCAATAGCCACGCAATAGCCACGCAATAGCCACGCAATAGCCACGCAATAGCCACGCAATAGCCACGCATTAACCACGCATTAACCACGCAATAGCCACGCATTAGCCACGCATTAGCCACGCAATAGCCACGCAATAGCCACGCAATAGCCACGCATTAACCACGCATTAACCACGCAATAGCCACGCATTAACCACGCATTAACCACGCAATAGCCACGCATTGACCACGCAATAGCCACGCATTAGCCACGCGATAGCCACGCATTAGCCACGCGATAGCCACGCATTAGCCACGCATTAGCCACGCAATAGCCACGCATTAGCCGCGCAATAGCCATGCATTAGCCGCGCATTAGCCACGCAATAGCCACGCAATAGCCACGCATCAGCCACGCATCAGCCACGCAATAGCCACGCATCAACCACGCAATAGCCACGCATCAACCACGCAATAGCCACGCATCAACCACGCATCAACCACGCATCAACCACGCATCCACATTCACGACGCACTCACCACGCACTCACCACGCACTCACCACGCACTCACCACGCACTCACCACTCCAACGATGATAGCTCTCCTGCTATCATGGACAACGATGGTCTCGGGGAAGGAGAGCATCCAGCTGAGGAAGAGGGAAACGATCCCTTAGAAGGGACCCATTCCTTGGGGGATGAGCAGCTATCCTCTCGTGCCGAGGATATATCTCCAGGGGCTGGAGGGATCCTTGTAGTGGGTGATTCGATCATTAGGAACATAGACAGTGGGGTGTGTGATGGGCGTGTAGACCGCAAGGTGTTTTGCCTGCCTGGTGCGAAGGTTGCGGATATCGCCCGTCGTTTAGATAGTTTGGTAGACAGTGCTGGGAAGGAGTCAGTGGTCGTGGTGCACGTTGGCACCAACGACATGGGGAAATGCAGCCGTGAGGTCCTGGAAGCAAAATTTAGGTTGCTAGGTAGGATGCTGAAAGCCAGGACCTCCAAGGTGGCTTTCTCTGAAATGCTACCGGTTCCACGTGCAGGACCAGCCAGACAGGCCCAGCTTCGCAGTCTCAATGCGTGGATGAGACGATGGTGTCGGGTGGAAGGGTTTGGATTTGTTAGGCACTGGGGAACTTTTTGGGACAAGCCAGGCCTGTACAAAAGGGACGGGCTCCACTTGAACCAGAATGGAACCAGACTGCTGGCACTTAAAATTAAAAAGGTGGCAGAGCAGCTTTTAAACTGACTGAGGGGGGAAACCCGACAGGAGCTGAGAAAGGTCCGGTTCGGAATAAACCTCCCCCCGGGATAAAAACCAAAGAAATGATGAAATTTTAAAAGGGGTAGGCCTAGAAGTAGGCATTGTGAGAGCAGGGGCACAGGATATAAATTCAGAAGAGCAAAATTACCACAGGCCTAACCACAAGTGCCAAAGACACTTGAAGAGAGACACTGCTTACAAGTGCCTGTACGCTAATGCTAGGAGCCTGCGAACCAAGATGGGAGAACTGGAGTGCTTGGTCTTAGAGGAGAGCATTGATATAGTGAGCATAACGGAGACCTGGTGGAATGGAGAAAACCAGTGGGATACGGTTATCCCTGGATATAAACTATATCGGAAGGACAGGGAAGGACGTATTGGTGGCGGAGTCGCTCTATACGTGAAAGAAGGCATTGAATCCAGCAAGCTCGAAACCCCAAAAGAGGCAGACTCCTCCACAGAATCGTTGTGGGTGGTGATACCATGCCCCAGGAGGGACTTAATACTGGGAACGATCTATCGTCCCCCTGATCAAAATGCTCAGGGAGACCTGGAGATGAGATATGAAATTGAGGAAGCATCCAAACTAGGAAATGTGGTAGTAATGGGTGACTTCAACTACCCGGACATAGACTGGCTGCATATGTGTTCCAGTCATGACAAAGAAGCAAAGTTTCTAGATATTCTAAATGACTATTCCCTAGACCAGTTGGTCATGGAACCGACCAGAGGGACGGCAACCCTGGACTTAATCCTCAGTGGGGACCGGGACCTGGTGCGAGATGTAAGTGTTGTTGAACCGATTGGGAGCAGTGACCACAGTGCTATTAAATTAAACATACATGTAAATGGCCAATTGCCAAGAAAATCCAACACGGTCACATTTGACTTCAAAAGAGGAAACTTCACAAAAATGAGGGGATTGGTAAAAAGAAAGCTGAAAAACAAAGTCCAGAGGGTCACATCACTCGAAAATGCTTGGAAGTTGTTTAAAAACACTATATTAGAAGCTCAACTGGAGTCCATACCGCAGATCAGAAAAGGTACCGCCAGGGCCAAGAAGATGCCAGCATGGTTAACGAGCAAAGTCAAGGAAGCTCTTAGAGGCAAAAAGTCTTCCTTCAAAAAATGGAAGTCTTGTCCAAATGAAGAAAATAAAAAAGAACACAAACTCTGGCAAAAGAAATGCAAGAAGACAATAAGGGATGCTAAAAAAGAATTTGAGGAGCACATTGCTAAGAACATAAAAACCAACAACAAAAAATTCTATAAATACATTCAAAGCAGGAGACCATCTAGGGAGACAATTGGACCCTTGGATGATAAGGGAGTCAAAGGTGTACTAAAGAACGATAAGGAGATTGCAGAGAAGCTAAATGAATTCTTTGCATCTGTCTTCACAGTGGAAGATATAGGGCAGATCCCTGAACCTGAACTAACATTTGCAGGAAGGGATTCTGAGGAACTGAGACAAATAGTGGTAACGAGAGAGGAACAGAACAGAACAGAACAGAACAGAACAGAACAGAACAGACGCATTAGCCACGCATTAGCCACGCATTAGCCACGCATTAGCCACGCAATAGCAACAGAACAGAACAGAACAGAACAGACGCATTAGCCACGCAATAGCCACGCAATAGCCACGCAATAGCCACGCAATAGCCACGCAATAGCCACGCAATAGCCACGCATTAGCCACGCATTAACCACGCAATAACCACGTAATAGCCGCGCATTAGCCACGCAATAGCCACGCAATAGCCACGCATCAGCCACGCAATAGCCACGCATTAGCCACGCAATAGCCACGCATTAGCCGCGCAATAGCCATGCATTAGCCGCGCATTAACCACGCAATAGCCACGCATTAGCCACACGATAGCCACGCATTAGCCACGCAATAGCCACGCATTAGCCACGCAATAGCCACGCATTAGCCGCGCAATAGCCATGCATTAGCCGCGCATTAGCCACGCAATAGCCACGCAATAGCCACGCATCAGCCACGCATCAGCCACGCAATAGCCACGCATCAACCACGCAATAGCCACGCATCAACCACGCAATAGCCACGCATCAACCACGCATCAACCACGCATCAACCACGCATCCACATTCACGACGCACTCACCACGCACTCACCACGCACTCACCACGCACTCACCACGCACTCACCACTCCAACGATGATAGCTCTCCTGCTATCATGGACAACGATGGTCTCGGGGAAGGAGAGCATCCAGCTGAGGAAGAGGGAAACGATCCCTTAGAAGGGACCCATTCCTTGGGGGATGAGCAGCTATCCTCTCGTGCCGAGGATATATCTCCAGGGGCTGGAGGGATCCTTGTAGTGGGTGATTCGATCATTAGGAACATAGACAGTGGGGTGTGTGATGGGCGTGTAGACCGCAAGGTGTTTTGCCTGCCTGGTGCGAAGGTTGCGGATATCGCCCGTCGTTTAGATAGTTTGGTAGACAGTGCTGGGAAGGAGTCAGTGGTCGTGGTGCACGTTGGCACCAACGACATGGGGAAATGCAGCCGTGAGGTCCTGGAAGCAAAATTTAGGTTGCTAGGTAGGATGCTGAAAGCCAGGACCTCCAAGGTGGCTTTCTCTGAAATGCTACCGGTTCCACGTGCAGGACCAGCCAGACAGGCCCAGCTTCGCAGTCTCAATGCGTGGATGAGACGATGGTGTCGGGTGGAAGGGTTTGGATTTGTTAGGCACTGGGGAACTTTTTGGGACAAGCCAGGCCTGTACAAAAGGGACGGGCTCCACTTGAACCAGAATGGAACCAGACTGCTGGCACTTAAAATTAAAAAGGTGGCAGAGCAGCTTTTAAACTGACTGAGGGGGGAAACCCGACAGGAGCTGAGAAAGGTCCGGTTCGGAATAAACCTCCCCCCTGGGATAAAAACCAAAGAAATGATGAAATTTTAAAAGGGGTAGGCCTAGAAGTAGGCATTGTGAGAGCAGGGGCACAGGATATAAATTCAGAAGAGCAAAATTACCACAGGCCTAACCACAAGTGCCAAAGACACTTGAAGAGAGACACTGCTTACAAGTGCCTGTACGCTAATGCTAGGAGCCTGCGAACCAAGATGGGAGAACTGGAGTGCTTGGTCTTAGAGGAGAGCATTGATATAGTGAGCATAACGGAGACCTGGTGGAATGGAGAAAACCAGTGGGATACGGTTATCCCTGGATATAAACTATATCGGAAGGACAGGGAAGGACGTATTGGTGGCGGAGTCGCTCTATACGTGAAAGAAGGCATTGAATCCAGCAAGCTCGAAACCCCAAAAGAGGCAGACTCCTCCACAGAATCGTTGTGGGTGGTGATACCATGCCCCAGGAGGGACTTAATACTGGGAACGATCTATCGTCCCCCTGATCAAAATGCTCAGGGAGACCTGGAGATGAGATATGAAATTGAGGAAGCATCCAAACTAGGAAATGTGGTAGTAATGGGTGACTTCAACTACCCGGACATAGACTGGCTGCATATGTGTTCCAGTCATGACAAAGAAGCAAAGTTTCTAGATATTCTAAATGACTATTCCCTAGACCAGTTGGTCATGGAACCGACCAGAGGGACGGCAACCCTGGACTTAATCCTCAGTGGGGACCGGGACCTGGTGCGAGATGTAAGTGTTGTTGAACCGATTGGGAGCAGTGACCACAGTGCTATTAAATTAAACATACATGTAAATGGCCAATTGCCAAGAAAATCCAACACGGTCACATTTGACTTCAAAAGAGGAAACTTCACAAAAATGAGGGGATTGGTAAAAAGAAAGCTGAAAAACAAAGTCCAGAGGGTCACATCACTCGAAAATGCTTGGAAGTTGTTTAAAAACACTATATTAGAAGCTCAACTGGAGTCCATACCGCAGATCAGAAAAGGTACCGCCAGGGCCAAGAAGATGCCAGCATGGTTAACGAGCAAAGTCAAGGAAGCTCTTAGAGGCAAAAAGTCTTCCTTCAAAAAATGGAAGTCTTGTCCAAATGAAGAAAATAAAAAAGAACACAAACTCTGGCAAAAGAAATGCAAGAAGACAATAAGGGATGCTAAAAAAGAATTTGAGGAGCACATTGCTAAGAACATAAAAACCAACAACAAAAAATTCTATAAATACATTCAAAGCAGGAGACCATCTAGGGAGACAATTGGACCCTTGGATGATAAGGGAGTCAAAGGTGTACTAAAGAACGATAAGGAGATTGCAGAGAAGCTAAATGAATTCTTTGCATCTGTCTTCACAGTGGAAGATATAGGGCAGATCCCTGAACCTGAACTAACATTTGCAGGAAGGGATTCTGAGGAACTGAGACAAATAGTGGTAACGAGAGAGGAACAGAACAGAACAGAACAGAACAGAACAGACGCATTAGCCACGCATTAGCCACGCATTAGCCACGCATTAGCCACGCAATAGCAACAGAACAGAACAGAACAGAACAGACGCATTAGCCACGCAATAGCCACGCAATAGCCACGCAATAGCCACGCAATAGCCACGCAATAGCCACGCAATAGCCACGCAATAGCCACGCAATAGCCACGCATTAGCCACGCATTAGCCACGCATTAGCCACGCAATAGCCACGCATTAACCACGCAATAGCCACGCATTAACCACGCGATAGCCACGCATTAACCACGCGATAGCCACGCATTAGCCACGCAATAGCCACGCATTAGCCACGCATTAACCACGCGATAGCCACGCATTAGCCACGCATTAGCCACGCAATAGCCACGCATTAGCCGCGCAATAGCCATGCATTAGCCGCGCATTAGCCACGCAATAGCCACGCAATAGCCACGCATCAGCCACGCAATAGCCACGCATCAACCACGCAATAGCCACGCATCAACCACGCAATAGCCACGCATCAACCACGCATCAACCACGCATCAACCACGCATCCACATTCACGACGCACTCACCACGCACTCACCACGCACTCACCACGCACTCACCACGCACTCACCACTCCAACGATGATAGCTCTCCTGCTATCATGGACAACGATGGTCTCGGGGAAGGAGAGCATCCAGCTGAGGAAGAGGGAAACGATCCCTTAGAAGGGACCCATTCCTTGGGGGATGAGCAGCTATCCTCTCGTGCCGAGGATATATCTCCAGGGGCTGGAGGGATCCTTGTAGTGGGTGATTCGATCATTAGGAACATAGACAGTGGGGTGTGTGATGGGCGTGTAGACCGCAAGGTGTTTTGCCTGCCTGGTGCGAAGGTTGCGGATATCGCCCGTCGTTTAGATAGTTTGGTAGACAGTGCTGGGAAGGAGTCAGTGGTCGTGGTGCACGTTGGCACCAACGACATGGGGAAATGCAGCCGTGAGGTCCTGGAAGCAAAATTTAGGTTGCTAGGTAGGATGCTGAAAGCCAGGACCTCCAAGGTGGCTTTCTCTGAAATGCTACCGGTTCCACGTGCAGGACCAGCCAGACAGGCCCAGCTTCGCAGTCTCAATGCGTGGATGAGACGATGGTGTCGGGTGGAAGGGTTTGGGTTTGTTAGGCACTGGGGAACTTTTTGGGACAAGCCAGGCCTGTACAAAAGGGACGGGCTCCACTTGAACCAGAATGGAACCAGACTGCTGGCACTTAAAATTAAAAAGGTGGCAGAGCAGCTTTTAAACTGACTGAGGGGGGAAACCCGACAGGAGCTGAGAAAGGTCCGGTTCGGAATAAACCTCCCCCCTGGGATAAAAACCAAAGAAATGATGAAATTTTAAAAGGGGTAGGCCTAGAAGTAGGCATTGTGAGAGCAGGGGCACAGGATATAAATTCAGAAGAGCAAAATTACCACAGGCCTAACCACAAGTGCCAAAGACACTTTAAGAGAGACACTGCTTACAAGTGCCTGTACGCTAATGCTAGGAGCCTGCGAACCAAGATGGGAGAACTGGAGTGCTTGGTCTTAGAGGAGAGCATTGATATCGTGAGCATAACGGAGACCTGGTGGAATGGAGAAAACCAGTGGGATACGGTTATCCCTGGATATAAACTATATCGGAAGGACAGGGAAGGACGTATTGGTGGCGGAGTCGCTCTATACGTGAAAGAAGGCATTGAATCCAGCAAGCTCGAAACCCCAAAAGAGGCAGACTCCTCCACAGAATCGTTGTGGGTGGTGATACCATGCCCCAGGAGGGACTTAATACTGGGAACGATCTATCGTCCCCCTGATCAAAATGCTCAGGGAGACCTGGAGATGAGATATGAAATTGAGGAAGCATCCAAACTAGGAAATGTGGTAGTAATGGGTGACTTCAACTACCCGGACATAGACTGGCTGCATATGTGTTCCAGTCATGACAAAGAAGCAAAGTTTCTAGATATTCTAAATGACTATTCCCTAGACCAGTTGGTCATGGAACCGACCAGAGGGACGGCAACCCTGGACTTAATCCTCAGTGGGGACCGGGACCTGGTGCGAGATGTAAGTGTTGTTGAACCGATTGGGAGCAGTGACCACAGTGCTATTAAATTAAACATACATGTAAATGGCCAATTGCCAAGAAAATCCAACACGGTCACATTTGACTTCAAAAGAGGAAACTTCACAAAAATGAGGGGATTGGTAAAAAGAAAGCTGAAAAACAAAGTCCAGAGGGTCACATCACTCGAAAATGCTTGGAAGTTGTTTAAAAACACTATATTAGAAGCTCAACTGGAGTCCATACCGCAGATCAGAAAAGGTACCGCCAGGGCCAAGAAGATGCCAGCATGGTTAACGAGCAAAGTCAAGGAAGCTCTTAGAGGCAAAAAGTCTTCCTTCAAAAAATGGAAGTCTTGTCCAAATGAAGAAAATAAAAAAGAACACAAACTCTGGCAAAAGAAATGCAAGAAGACAATAAGGGATGCTAAAAAAGAATTTGAGGAGCACATTGCTAAGAACATAAAAACCAACAACAAAAAATTCTATAAATACATTCAAAGCAGGAGACCATCTAGGGAGACAATTGGACCCTTGGATGATAAGGGAGTCAAAGGTGTACTAAAGAACGATAAGGAGATTGCAGAGAAGCTAAATGAATTCTTTGCATCTGTCTTCACAGTGGAAGATATAGGGCAGATCCCTGAACCTGAACTAACATTTGCAGGAAGGGATTCTGAGGAACTGAGACAAATAGTGGTAACGAGAGAGGAACAGAACAGAACAGAACAGAACAGAACAGAACAGAACAGACGCATTAGCCACGCATTAGCCACGCATTAGCCACGCATTAGCCACGCAATAGCAACAGAACAGAACAGAACAGAACAGACGCATTAGCCACGCAATAGCCACGCAATAGCCACGCAATAGCCACGCAATAGCCACGCAATAGCCACGCAATAGCCACGCATTAACCACGCATTAACCACGCAATAGCCACGCATTAGCCACGCATTAGCCACGCATTAGCCACGCAATAGCCACGCAATAGCCACGCATTAACCACGCATTAACCACGCAATAGCCACGCAATAGCCACGCATTAACCACGCATTAACCACGCAATAGCCACGCATTAACCACGCATTAGCCACGCAATAGCCACGCATTAGCCACGCGATAGCCACGCATTAGCCACGCATTAGCCACGCATTAGCCACGCAATAGCCACGCATTAGCCGCGCAATAGCCATGCATTAGCCGCGCATTAGCCACGCAATAGCCACGCAATAGCCACGCATCAGCCACGCATCAGCCATGCAATAGCCACGCATCAACCACGCAATAGCCACGCATCAACCACGCAATAGCCACGCATCAACCACGCATCAACCACGCATCAACCACGCATCCACATTCACGACGCACTCACCACGCACTCACCACGCACTCACCACGCACTCACCACGCACTCACCACTCCAACGATGATAGCTCTCCTGCTATCATGGACAACGATGGTCTCGGGGAAGGAGAGCATCCAGCTGAGGAAGAGGGAAACGATCCCTTAGAAGGGACCCATTCCTTGGGGGATGAGCAGCTATCCTCTCGTGCCGAGGATATATCTCCAGGGGCTGGAGGGATCCTTGTAGTGGGTGATTCGATCATTAGGAACATAGACAGTGGGGTGTGTGATGGGCGTGTAGACCGCAAGGTGTTTTGCCTGCCTGGTGCGAAGGTTGCGGATATCGCCCGTCGTTTAGATAGTTTGGTAGACAGTGCTGGGAAGGAGTCAGTGGTCGTGGTGCACGTTGGCACCAACGACATGGGGAAATGCAGCCGTGAGGTCCTGGAAGCAAAATTTAGGTTGCTAGGTAGGATGCTGAAAGCCAGGACCTCCAAGGTGGCTTTCTCTGAAATGCTACCGGTTCCACGTGCAGGACCAGCCAGACAGGCCCAGCTTCGCAGTCTCAATGCGTGGATGAGACGATGGTGTCGGGTGGAAGGGTTTGGATTTGTTAGGCACTGGGGAACTTTTTGGGACAAGCCAGGCCTGTACAAAAGGGACGGGCTCCACTTGAACCAGAATGGAACCAGACTGCTGGCACTTAAAATTAAAAAGGTGGCAGAGCAGCTTTTAAACTGACTGAGGGGGGAAACCCGACAGGAGCTGAGAAAGGTCCGGTTCGGAATAAACCTCCCCCCTGGGATAAAAACCAAAGAAATGATGAAATTTTAAAAGGGGTAGGCCTAGAAGTAGGCATTGTGAGAGCAGGGGCACAGGATATAAATTCAGAAGAGCAAAATTACCACAGGCCTAACCACAAGTGCCAAAGACACTTGAAGAGAGACACTGCTTACAAGTGCCTGTACGCTAATGCTAGGAGCCTGCGAACCAAGATGGGAGAACTGGAGTGCTTGGTCTTAGAGGAGAGCATTGATATAGTGAGCATAACGGAGACCTGGTGGAATGGAGAAAACCAGTGGGATACGGTTATCCCTGGATATAAACTATATCGGAAGGACAGGGAAGGACGTATTGGTGGCGGAGTCGCTCTATACGTGAAAGAAGGCATTGAATCCAGCAAGCTCGAAACCCCAAAAGAGGCAGACTCCTCCACAGAATCGTTGTGGGTGGTGATACCATGCCCCAGGAGGGACTTAATACTGGGAACGATCTATCGTCCCCCTGATCAAAATGCTCAGGGAGACCTGGAGATGAGATATGAAATTGAGGAAGCATCCAAACTAGGAAATGTGGTAGTAATGGGTGACTTCAACTACCCGGACATAGACTGGCTGCATATGTGTTCCAGTCATGACAAAGAAGCAAAGTTTCTAGATATTCTAAATGACTATTCCCTAGACCAGTTGGTCATGGAACCGACCAGAGGGACGGCAACCCTGGACTTAATCCTCAGTGGGGACCGGGACCTGGTGCGAGATGTAAGTGTTGTTGAACCGATTGGGAGCAGTGACCACAGTGCTATTAAATTAAACATACATGTAAATGGCCAATTGCCAAGAAAATCCAACACGGTCACATTTGACTTCAAAAGAGGAAACTTCACAAAAATGAGGGGATTGGTAAAAAGAAAGCTGAAAAACAAAGTCCAGAGGGTCACATCACTCGAAAATGCTTGGAAGTTGTTTAAAAACACTATATTAGAAGCTCAACTGGAGTCCATACCGCAGATCAGAAAAGGTACCGCCAGGGCCAAGAAGATGCCAGCATGGTTAACGAGCAAAGTCAAGGAAGCTCTTAGAGGCAAAAAGTCTTCCTTCAAAAAATGGAAGTCTTGTCCAAATGAAGAAAATAAAAAAGAACACAAACTCTGGCAAAAGAAATGCAAGAAGACAATAAGGGATGCTAAAAAAGAATTTGAGGAGCACATTGCTAAGAACATAAAAACCAACAACAAAAAATTCTATAAATACATTCAAAGCAGGAGACCATCTAGGGAGACAATTGGACCCTTGGATGATAAGGGAGTCAAAGGTGTACTAAAGAACGATAAGGAGATTGCAGAGAAGCTAAATGAATTCTTTGCATCTGTCTTCACAGTGGAAGATATAGGGCAGATCCCTGAACCTGAACTAACATTTGCAGGAAGGGATTCTGAGGAACTGAGACAAATAGTGGTAACGAGAGAGGAACAGAACAGAACAGAACAGAACAGAACAGACGCATTAGCCACGCATTAGCCACGCATTAGCCACGCATTAGCCACGCAATAGCAACAGAACAGAACAGAACAGAACAGACGCATTAGCCACGCAATAGCCACGCAATAGCCACGCAATAGCCACGCAATAGCCACGCAATAGCCACGCATTAACCACACAATAGCCACGCAATAGCCACGCATTAACCACGCAATAGCCACGCAATAGCCACGCATTAGCCACGCAATAGCCACGCATTAACCACGCAATAGCCACGCATTAACCACGCAATAGCCACGCATTAGCCACGCAATAGCCATGCATTAGCCACGCAATAGCCACGCATTAGCCACGCATTAGCCGCGCAATAGCCATGCATTAGCCGCGCATTAGTCACGCAATAGCCACGCAATAGCCACGCATCAGCCACGCATCAGCCACGCATCAGCCACGCAATAGCCACGCATCAACCACGCAATAGCCACGCATCAACCACGCAATAGCCACGCATCAACCACGCATCAACCACGCATCAACCACGCATCCACATTCACGACGCACTCACCACGCACTCACCACGCACTCACCACGCACTCACCACGCACTCACCACTCCAACGATGATAGCTCTCCTGCTATCATGGACAACGATGGTCTCGGGGAAGGAGAGCATCCAGCTGAGGAAGAGGGAAACGATCCCTTAGAAGGGACCCATTCCTTGGGGGATGAGCAGCTATCCTCTCGTGCCGAGGATATATCTCCAGGGGCTGGAGGGATCCTTGTAGTGGGTGATTCGATCATTAGGAACATAGACAGTGGGGTGTGTGATGGGCGTGTAGACCGCAAGGTGTTTTGCCTGCCTGGTGCGAAGGTTGCGGATATCGCCCGTCGTTTAGATAGTTTGGTAGACAGTGCTGGGAAGGAGTCAGTGGTCGTGGTGCACGTTGGCACCAACGACATGGGGAAATGCAGCCGTGAGGTCCTGGAAGCAAAATTTAGGTTGCTAGGTAGGATGCTGAAAGCCAGGACCTCCAAGGTGGCTTTCTCTGAAATGCTACCGGTTCCACGTGCAGGACCAGCCAGACAGGCCCAGCTTCGCAGTCTCAATGCGTGGATGAGACGATGGTGTCGGGTGGAAGGGTTTGGATTTGTTAGGCACTGGGGAACTTTTTGGGACAAGCCAGGCCTGTACAAAAGGGACGGGCTCCACTTGAACCAGAATGGAACCAGACTGCTGGCACTTAAAATTAAAAAGGTGGCAGAGCAGCTTTTAAACTGACTGAGGGGGGAAACCCGACAGGAGCTGAGAAAGGTCCGGTTCGGAATAAACCTCCCCCCGGGATAAAAACCAAAGAAATGATGAAATTTTAAAAGGGGTAGGCCTAGAAGTAGGCATTGTGAGAGCAGGGGCACAGGATATAAATTCAGAAGAGCAAAATTACCACAGGCCTAACCACAAGTGCCAAAGACACTTGAAGAGAGACACTGCTTACAAGTGCCTGTACGCTAATGCTAGGAGCCTGCGAACCAAGATGGGAGAACTGGAGTGCTTGGTCTTAGAGGAGAGCATTGATATAGTGAGCATAACGGAGACCTGGTGGAATGGAGAAAACCAGTGGGATACGGTTATCCCTGGATATAAACTATATCGGAAGGACAGGGAAGGACGTATTGGTGGCGGAGTCGCTCTATACGTGAAAGAAGGCATTGAATCCAGCAAGCTCGAAACCCCAAAAGAGGCAGACTCCTCCACAGAATCGTTGTGGGTGGTGATACCATGCCCCAGGAGGGACTTAATACTGGGAACGATCTATCGTCCCCCTGATCAAAATGCTCAGGGAGACCTGGAGATGAGATATGAAATTGAGGAAGCATCCAAACTAGGAAATGTGGTAGTAATGGGTGACTTCAACTACCCGGACATAGACTGGCTGCATATGTGTTCCAGTCATGACAAAGAAGCAAAGTTTCTAGATATTCTAAATGACTATTCCCTAGACCAGTTGGTCATGGAACCGACCAGAGGGACGGCAACCCTGGACTTAATCCTCAGTGGGGACCGGGACCTGGTGCGAGATGTAAGTGTTGTTGAACCGATTGGGAGCAGTGACCACAGTGCTATTAAATTAAACATACATGTAAATGGCCAATTGCTAAGAAAATCCAACACGGTCACATTTGACTTCAAAAGAGGAAACTTCACAAAAATGAGGGGATTGGTAAAAAGAAAGCTGAAAAACAAAGTCCAGAGGGTCACATCACTCGAAAATGCTTGGAAGTTGTTTAAAAACACTATATTAGAAGCTCAACTGGAGTCCATACCGCAGATCAGAAAAGGTACCGCCAGGGCCAAGAAGATGCCAGCATGGTTAACGAGCAAAGTCAAGGAAGCTCTTAGAGGCAAAAAGTCTTCCTTCAAAAAATGGAAGTCTTGTCCAAATGAAGAAAATAAAAAAGAACACAAACTCTGGCAAAAGAAATGCAAGAAGACAATAAGGGATGCTAAAAAAGAATTTGAGGAGCACATTGCTAAGAACATAAAAACCAACAACAAAAAATTCTATAAATACATTCAAAGCAGGAGACCATCTAGGGAGACAATTGGACCCTTGGATGATAAGGGAGTCAAAGGTGTACTAAAGAACGATAAGGAGATTGCAGAGAAGCTAAATGAATTCTTTGCATCTGTCTTCACAGTGGAAGATATAGGGCAGATCCCTGAACCTGAACTAACATTTGCAGGAAGGGATTCTGAGGAACTGAGACAAATAGTGGTAACGAGAGAGGAACAGAACAGAACAGAACAGAACAGAACAGAACAGACGCATTAGCCACGCATTAGCCACGCATTAGCCACGCATTAGCCACGCAATAGCAACAGAACAGAACAGAACAGAACAGACGCATTAGCCACGCAATAGCCACGCAATAGCCACGCAATAGCCACGCAATAGCCACGCATTAACCACGCAATAGCCACGCAATAGCCACGCATTAACCACGCAATAGCCACGCAATAGCCACGCATTAGCCACGCAATAGCCACGCATTAACCACGCAATAGCCACGCATTAACCACGCAATAGCCACGCATTAGCCACGCAATAGCCACGCATTAGCCACGCAATAGCCACGCATTAGCCACGCATTAGCCGCGCAATAGCCATGCATTAGCCACGCATTAGTCACGCAATAGCCACGCAATAGCCACGCATCAGCCACGCATCAGCCACGCATCAGCCACGCAATAGCCACGCATCAACCACGCAATAGCCACGCATCAACCACGCAATAGCCACGCATCAACCACGCATCAACCACGCATCAACCACGCATCCACATTCACGACGCACTCACCACGCACTCACCACGCATTCACCACGCACTCACCACGCACTCACCACTCCAACGATGATAGCTCTCCTGCTATCATGGACAACGATGGTCTCGGGGAAGGAGAGCATCCAGCTGAGGAAGAGGGAAACGATCCCTTAGAAGGGACCCATTCCTTGGGGGATGAGCAGCTATCCTCTCGTGCCGAGGATATATCTCCAGGGGCTGGAGGGATCCTTGTAGTGGGTGATTCGATCATTAGGAACATAGACAGTGGGGTGTGTGATGGGCGTGTAGACCGCAAGGTGTTTTGCCTGCCTGGTGCGAAGGTTGCGGATATCGCCCGTCGTTTAGATAGTTTGGTAGACAGTGCTGGGAAGGAGTCAGTGGTCGTGGTGCACGTTGGCACCAACGACATGGGGAAATGCAGCCGTGAGGTCCTGGAAGCAAAATTTAGGTTGCTAGGTAGGATGCTGAAAGCCAGGACCTCCAAGGTGGCTTTCTCTGAAATGCTACCGGTTCCACGTGCAGGACCAGCCAGACAGGCCCAGCTTCGCAGTCTCAATGCGTGGATGAGACGATGGTGTCGGGTGGAAGGGTTTGGATTTGTTAGGCACTGGGGAACTTTTTGGGACAAGCCAGGCCTGTACAAAAGGGACGGGCTCCACTTGAACCAGAATGGAACCAGACTGCTGGCACTTAAAATTAAAAAGGTGGCAGAGCAGCTTTTAAACTGACTGAGGGGGGAAACCCGACAGGAGCTGAGAAAGGTCCGGTTCGGAATAAACCTCCCCCCGGGATAAAAACCAAAGAAATGATGAAATTTTAAAAGGGGTAGGCCTAGAAGTAGGCATTGTGAGAGCAGGGGCACAGGATATAAATTCAGAAGAGCAAAATTACCACAGGCCTAACCACAAGTGCCAAAGACACTTGAAGAGAGACACTGCTTACAAGTGCCTGTACGCTAATGCTAGGAGCCTGCGAACCAAGATGGGAGAACTGGAGTGCTTGGTCTTAGAGGAGAGCATTGATATAGTGAGCATAACGGAGACCTGGTGGAATGGAGAAAACCAGTGGGATACGGTTATCCCTGGATATAAACTATATCGGAAGGACAGGGAAGGACGTATTGGTGGCGGAGTCGCTCTATACGTGAAAGAAGGCATTGAATCCAGCAAGCTCGAAACCCCAAAAGAGGCAGACTCCTCCACAGAATCGTTGTGGGTGGTGATACCATGCCCCAGGAGGGACTTAATACTGGGAACGATCTATCGTCCCCCTGATCAAAATGCTCAGGGAGACCTGGAGATGAGATATGAAATTGAGGAAGCATCCAAACTAGGAAATGTGGTAGTAATGGGTGACTTCAACTACCCGGACATAGACTGGCTGCATATGTGTTCCAGTCATGACAAAGAAGCAAAGTTTCTAGATATTCTAAATGACTATTCCCTAGACCAGTTGGTCATGGAACCGACCAGAGGGACGGCAACCCTGGACTTAATCCTCAGTGGGGACCGGGACCTGGTGCGAGATGTAAGTGTTGTTGAACCGATTGGGAGCAGTGACCACAGTGCTATTAAATTAAACATACATGTAAATGGCCAATTGCCAAGAAAATCCAACACGGTCACATTTGACTTCAAAAGAGGAAACTTCACAAAAATGAGGGGATTGGTAAAAAGAAAGCTGAAAAACAAAGTCCAGAGGGTCACATCACTCGAAAATGCTTGGAAGTTGTTTAAAAACACTATATTAGAAGCTCAACTGGAGTCCATACCGCAGATCAGAAAAGGTACCGCCAGGGCCAAGAAGATGCCAGCATGGTTAACGAGCAAAGTCAAGGAAGCTCTTAGAGGCAAAAAGTCTTCCTTCAAAAAATGGAAGTCTTGTCCAAATGAAGAAAATAAAAAAGAACACAAACTCTGGCAAAAGAAATGCAAGAAGACAATAAGGGATGCTAAAAAAGAATTTGAGGAGCACATTGCTAAGAACATAAAAACCAACAACAAAAAATTCTATAAATACATTCAAAGCAGGAGACCATCTAGGGAGACAATTGGACCCTTGGATGATAAGGGAGTCAAAGGTGTACTAAAGAACGATAAGGAGATTGCAGAGAAGCTAAATGAATTCTTTGCATCTGTCTTCACAGTGGAAGATATAGGGCAGATCCCTGAACCTGAACTAACATTTGCAGGAAGGGATTCTGAGGAACTGAGACAAATAGTGGTAACGAGAGAGGAACAGAACAGAACAGAACAGAACAGAACAGAACAGAACAGACGCATTAGCCACGCATTAGCCACGCATTAGCCACGCATTAGCCACGCAATAGCAACAGAACAGAACAGAACAGAACAGACGCATTAGCCACGCAATAGCCACGCAATAGCCATGCAATAGCCACGCAATAGCCACGCAATAGCCACGCATTAGCCACGCAATAGCCACGCATTAGCCACGCATTAGCCACGCATTAACCACGCATTAGCCACGCATTAGCCACGCATTAGCCACGCATTAGCCACGCATTAACCACGCATTAACCACGCAATAGCCACGCATTAGCCATGCAATAGCCACGCATTAGCCACGCAATAGCCACGCATTAGCCACGCATTAGCCGCGCAATAGCCATGCATTAGCCGCGCATTAGCCACGCAATAGCCACGCAATAGCCACGCATCAGCCACGCATCAGCCACGCATCAGCCACGCAATAGCCACGCATCAACCATGCAATAGCCACGCATCAACCACGCAATAGCCACGCATCAACCACGCATCAACCACGCATCAACCACGCATCCACATTCACGACGCACTCACCACGCACTCACCACGCACTCACCACGCACTCACCACGCACTCACCACTCCAACGATGATAGCTCTCCTGCTATCATGGACAACGATGGTCTCGGGGAAGGAGAGCATCCAGCTGAGGAAGAGGGAAACGATCCCTTAGAAGGGACCCATTCCTTGGGGGATGAGCAGCTATCCTCTCGTGCCGAGGATATATCTCCAGGGGCTGGAGGGATCCTTGTAGTGGGTGATTCGATCATTAGGAACATAGACAGTGGGGTGTGTGATGGGCGTGTAGACCGCAAGGTGTTTTGCCTGCCTGGTGCGAAGGTTGCGGATATCGCCCGTCGTTTAGATAGTTTGGTAGACAGTGCTGGGAAGGAGTCAGTGGTCGTGGTGCACGTTGGCACCAACGACATGGGGAAATGCAGCCGTGAGGTCCTGGAAGCAAAATTTAGGTTGCTAGGTAGGATGCTGAAAGCCAGGACCTCCAAGGTGGCTTTCTCTGAAATGCTACCGGTTCCACGTGCAGGACCAGCCAGACAGGCCCAGCTTCGCAGTCTCAATGCGTGGATGAGACGATGGTGTCGGGTGGAAGGGTTTGGGTTTGTTAGGCACTGGGGAACTTTTTGGGACAAGCCAGGCCTGTACAAAAGGGACGGGCTCCACTTGAACCAGAATGGAACCAGACTGCTGGCACTTAAAATTAAAAAGGTGGCAGAGCAGCTTTTAAACTGACTGAGGGGGGAAACCCGACAGGAGCTGAGAAAGGTCCGGTTCGGAATAAACCTCCCCCCTGGGATAAAAACCAAAGAAATGATGAAATTTTAAAAGGGGTAGGCCTAGAAGTAGGCATTGTGAGAGCAGGGGCACAGGATATAAATTCAGAAGAGCAAAATTACCACAGGCCTAACCACAAGTGCCAAAGACACTTGAAGAGAGACACTGCTTACAAGTGCCTGTACGCTAATGCTAGGAGCCTGCGAACCAAGATGGGAGAACTGGAGTGCTTGGTCTTAGAGGAGAGCATTGATATAGTGAGCATAACGGAGACCTGGTGGAATGGAGAAAACCAGTGGGATACGGTTATCCCTGGATATAAACTATATCGGAAGGACAGGGAAGGACGTATTGGTGGCGGAGTCGCTCTATACGTGAAAGAAGGCATTGAATCCAGCAAGCTCGAAACCCCAAAAGAGGCAGACTCCTCCACAGAATCGTTGTGGGTGGTGATACCATGCCCCAGGAGGGACTTAATACTGGGAACGATCTATCGTCCCCCTGATCAAAATGCTCAGGGAGACCTGGAGATGAGATATGAAATTGAGGAAGCATCCAAACTAGGAAATGTGGTAGTAATGGGTGACTTCAACTACCCGGACATAGACTGGCTGCATATGTGTTCCAGTCATGACAAAGAAGCAAAGTTTCTAGATATTCTAAATGACTATTCCCTAGACCAGTTGGTCATGGAACCGACCAGAGGGACGGCAACCCTGGACTTAATCCTCAGTGGGGACCGGGACCTGGTGCGAGATGTAAGTGTTGTTGAACCGATTGGGAGCAGTGACCACAGTGCTATTAAATTAAACATACATGTAAATGGCCAATTGCCAAGAAAATCCAACACGGTCACATTTGACTTCAAAAGAGGAAACTTCACAAAAATGAGGGGATTGGTAAAAAGAAAGCTGAAAAACAAAGTCCAGAGGGTCACATCACTCGAAAATGCTTGGAAGTTGTTTAAAAACACTATATTAGAAGCTCAACTGGAGTCCATACCGCAGATCAGAAAAGGTACCGCCAGGGCCAAGAAGATGCCAGCATGGTTAACGAGCAAAGTCAAGGAAGCTCTTAGAGGCAAAAAGTCTTCCTTCAAAAAATGGAAGTCTTGTCCAAATGAAGAAAATAAAAAAGAACACAAACTCTGGCAAAAGAAATGCAAGAAGACAATAAGGGATGCTAAAAAAGAATTTGAGGAGCACATTGCTAAGAACATAAAAACCAACAACAAAAAATTCTATAAATACATTCAAAGCAGGAGACCATCTAGGGAGACAATTGGACCCTTGGATGATAAGGGAGTCAAAGGTGTACTAAAGAACGATAAGGAGATTGCAGAGAAGCTAAATGAATTCTTTGCATCTGTCTTCACAGTGGAAGATATAGGGCAGATCCCTGAACCTGAACTAACATTTGCAGGAAGGGATTCTGAGGAACTGAGACAAATAGTGGTAACGAGAGAGGAAGTTCTAAGCTTAATGGACAATATAAAAACTGACAAATCACCGGGCCCGGATGGCATCCACCCGAGAGTTCTCAAAGAACTCAAATGTGAAATTGCTGATCTGCTAACTAAAATATGTAACTTGTCCCTCGGGTCCTCCTCCGTGCCTGAGGACTGGAAAGTGGCAAATGTAACGCCAATCTTCAAAAAGGGATCCAGAGGGGATCCCGGAAATTACAGGCCAGTTAGCTTAACTTCTGTCCCTGGAAAACTGGTAGAAAGTATTATTAAAGCTAGATTAACTAAGCACATAGAAGAACAAGCCTTGCTGAAGCAGAGCCAGCATGGCTTCTGCAAGGGAAAGTCCTGTCTCAGTAACCTATTAGAATTCTTTGAGAGTGTCAACAAGCATATAGATAGAGGTGATCCAGTGGACATAGTGTACTTAGACTTTCAAAAAGCGTTTGACAAGGTACCTCACCAAAGGCTTCTGAGGAAGCTTAGCAGTCATGGAATAAGAGGAGAGGTCCTCTTGTGGATAAGAAATTGGTTAAGAAGCAGAAAGCAGAGAGTAGGAATCAACGGACAGTTCTCCCAATGGAGGGCTGTAGAAAGTGGAGTCCCTCAAGGATCGGTATTGGGACCTGTACTTTTCAACTTGTTCATTAATGACCTAGAATTAGGAGTGAGCAGTGAAGTGGCCAAGTTTGCTGATGACACTAAATTGTTCAGGGTTGTTAAAACAAAAAGGGATTGCGAAGAACTCCAAAAAGACCTCTCCAAACTGAGTGAATGGGCAGAAAAATGGCAAATGCAATTCAATATAAACAAGTGTAAAATTATGCATATTGGAGCAAAAAATCTGAATTTCACATATACGCTCATGGGGTCTGAACTGGCGGTGACCGACCAGGAGAGAGACCTCGGGGTTGTAGTGGACAGCACGATGAAAATGTCGACCCAGTGTGCGGCAGCTGTGAAAAGGCAAATTCCATGCTAGTGATAATTAGGAAAGGTATTGAAAATAAAACAGCCGATATCATAATGCCATTGTATAAATCTATGGTGCGGCCGCATTTGGAATACTGTGTACAGTTCTGGTCGCCTCATCTCAAAAAGGATATTATAGACTTGGAAAAGGTTCAGAAGAGGGCAACCAGAATGATCAAGGGGATGGAGCGACTCCCTTACGAGGAAAGGTTGCAGCATTTGGGGCTTTTTAGTTTAGAGAAAAGGCGGGTCAGAGGAGACATGATAGAAGTGTATAAAATTATGCATGGCATTGAGAAAGTGGATAGAGAAAAGTTCTTCTCCCTCTCTCATAATACTAGAACTCGTGGACATTCAAAGAAGCTGAATGTTGGAAGATTCAGGACAGACAAAAGGAAGTACTTCTTTACTCAGCGCATAGTTAAACTATGGAATTTGCTCCCACAAGATGCAGGAATGGCCACCAGCTTGGACGGCTTTAAAAGAAGATTAGACAAATTCATGGAGGACAGGGCTATCAATGGCTACTAGCCATGATGGCTGTGCTCTGCCACCCTAGTCAGAGGCAGCATGCTTCTGAAAACCAGTTGCCGGAAGCCTCAGGAGGGGAGAGTGTTCTTGCGCTCGGGTCCTGCTTGCGGGCTTCCCCCAGGCACCTGGTAGGCCACTGTGAGGACAGGATGCTGGACTAGATGGGCCACTGGCCTGATCCAGCAGGCTCTTCTTATGTTCTTATGTTCTTATGAAAACCTACCCTTACTCCAAAGAGCTCAGGGTAGGATAAACGGGTGTTGCTGTTTTAATCCTCAGAACAATCCTGTGAGGTAGGCTATGTGAAAAGAGTGTGAGCCTGGCAGAGGGAAAACAAACCTTTAAACCAGAGTTTGACTTACACCACCCCTTTTGCCATTGTAACTTCTACTGTGCTGTTAGCTGAAAGGAATTTGGAACAGAGATAAGTCTCCTCTGCCCTGTCCCACACTCCCACACTCCCAGAGTGCCACTTTTTTGGGGGGCCATCTGGCATCTGGCCTTGCCTGAGCTCCAGCTGAACTGGAATGGAGGACTTACCAGGGTAACTCCCGGTGAGCCGGGATGGGGGACTTCAGCCAGTGTAGCCCAGGCTGGGCCCAGGCTCAGTCAGAGATCTGCCTGTTCCAAATGGTCCTCATCCTGGCAGATCTTGGGTTTGGATCGCTCACTCAGTGACTTTAAGGGCCAAGAAACCAAGGTCTCTCATCCTCGTTCATTACTCTAACTGCTACATGACATCATACCGACTCTCATTTGTTCTACTAGAAAACAAATAATGAAAGATTCCAACATCTGTTTTCATTCACTTTGCACCTATTCAGTTAATGGGTTTATAGCCTGCCATTCCATAAGATCCCCAAGGCAGCTTCACATGTAATACAAGCTATGGTGGCCAAAAGCTGCTTGGGTTCAAAAGGCCTGCACCACTTTGAACTGGTTTAATAGCCATGCCCTCTTATACCAGGGAATGCTGGGAATTATAGTTCTATGAGCAGGAAAGTCTAAGGGAGGATTCTCAGCCCCAAACTACAGTTCCCAGGTGTTGTAAGGGTAAAGCCATTCTGGACATGTCCATAGACATTCTTTTTATTTTAGTTTATATACTTCCAGGATTTTACTCCAGCACTGAAAGTTTCTAGGACTGAATCCTGGCTCAAATTCAGCTCTAATCCAGGGGGTGGAAATACTGAGTTATAGGGCTTAATGCACTCCTCTGAGGTAGGGATGGACAAATCTGTCAACTTTGGTTTCTCTCAGTTTCTCATTTTTCCAAACTTAAAATTTATCAATTTGCAATTTAAAAAAAAATCTTGAAAGTTTCTCAGCATTTTAGTGCAGATTTCTCCTAATAAACGTATTTTGCATCCAGTTTGGACTGATATACACATTTTTGCAAGCAGTTTTTCTCACATTATGCATTTTGTATGTTCTTTTCACTAATATATGCATTTAAATGGAGTATTTCACTTAGTCCATGCATTTTTGTACACATTACTAGTCTGGAGAACTGCATTGCAAAACTTGAAAGAGTGTGAATTTTGAAGGATGGCTTTGTTTTGGATTACATATTGTTTTGAAAAGTGCAAATTTGGTAAGTTTGCCTTAAAATGCAAATTGAATTATCCCCATCACTACCAGTAAAGTAGTGGCAAATTCAGAAGTGCAGGGTCCCTTCATGATAGTCACAACCACACACCTTCCCCTTTTTTTCCCTTTGCTGCTGGGTTAAGAATTGCATCCTTGTTAATGCTTTCTCCCTCAACAACAGACATCCCTAGGAGCCAATCAGCATGAAAGAGGAGAGTGTCAGCTATTGAAAAGAGCCTTCTCAGTGACTGATTCACCTCCTTTCACTCTGATTGACTCCAATCAGCAGGAAAGGACAAAGAAGCAAATTAGAAAACTCTTTTCAGTGGCTAACATGCTGATTGCCTTGTAGGACACTGGAGACATAGGGACCTTGCTGGGACCCTGCTCCCCCCCAAAAGTAAAGGGGCTAAGACCCCCTGAGACCCTGGACAACTACAACCCTGATCCCTACCTCCAAGATTTTCTACCCAGCCCTCGGAACTCTTCCTGGACCGCATGCCTCCCTAGGACACATCCTCACCTGCCCTGCTCTTTCCTCAAGTGCTTTTGCATGACTGCAATGTGCCATTGAACTGCTTGCCTCGATGGAGAGGTGCGTGTGTAGAAATTTATAACTTTTCTGTGGCTAGAATGAAGCCTGCCATGCAAAGGTAAGAGTTGCACCCATAGCTAAAGCCAGATTTGCCTCTGGCCCCACCTACTATAGGCATGAAACCCCTAGAAGATTGCCCATGGGGCAATGTGGCCCTGGGCTGAAATAGGTTCCCTGCCCCTGTTCTAATCCATGCTAAGACCCCATTTGTATTGTACATTTAAGACAGCATTGTACTATTTAAAAAAGTCATGGTTTCCCCCCAAAGAATCCTGGGAACTGTAGTATGCTAAGGGTGCCGAGAGTAGTTAGGAGATCCTGATTCCCCGCACAGAGTTACAATTCCTAGAGCACTCTGGGAAAAGGGATTGACTGTTAAACCACTCTGATAATTGTAGCTCTGTGAGGGGAAGAGAGGTCTCCTCTCAGCACCCTTCACAAACTACAGTTCCCAGGATTCTTTGGGGGAAACCATGACTGTTTATAGTGAAACAACACTGCTCTAAATGTATAGTGCAGATAGGGCCCCAGTCTCTTAAAAATCTAACCTGGGAAGATTTATTTATTCCTAGATGCTGGCAGAAATAAATATTTCATGCATTCCCTGTAATAAAACATAAGCTTAAGTTAAATGACTGAGAGGGAGGGAGGGAGGAAGAAAAAGAGTCTCACCAATGAATGTGCTTCAATGAGGAATGCTCTAATTTCTATCGCTTTGCTTTCATTATGCTGCAAAGCATTACAAGCCAACGCAGTTTCCTGGAGAAACCTTCTGATGGCAGGCTGCTTGAACAAGTTGACTGTTTCTAATGATCAACAGCTGCCTCTGTGGTTTTTTTGCAGTCTAGTGATTCATGTCTTTTGCCCAGAAATGATCAGTGGAACAAATGTTTGCTTAGATATATTACAGAGGAACAATCGGGGTGGGTTTGGGGGTGGAATAGGAGACAGTTTAATGGAAATGCATCTTTCAGTTATCTGATAGTTTGACAATTAACCTAAACTAGTCATGGGAAGGAAATTGGAAAGCCTTAAAAAAAACCCTAGAATACTGCAATTAACCCTAAAAAATTCAGTCCCATCTGGGCCTTTGCTTCATTCACAGGAGAGTCTATTAAACATATACATTTTCTAAGAGCTCTATTGAAACTTTAGCGTCTGCTAAGTAGTATGATTCTTCATCATACTTTTTGGCCCACCCTTGCCTTTCCCATTTTCCAATCAGCCTCTGAATTTTACAGAGGCATTGGTTCAAACAGAACTGTATTCAGTCATGTAACCAGTAGAAGTGGAACCTTTGGGGAATGTCTGTAGCTCAGTGGTAGAGCATGCAGAAGATCTCAGGGTCAATTCCTGGTAGCATCATCAAGTAGAGCTAGGCGAGAACCCTATCTGAAACCCTACTAGCCAGTGTCGATAATAGCGATCTGGGTGGACCACTGATCTGACTAGGTTTAAGGCAACTTCCTATGTTCCTATGTTCCTAACCTGCAACAAAGTACTGCAGTGCTTGTGCTTCTTTACAGGACAAACTATTCCATTTCCCAGCTTCCATTTTTTTCCCTGACTCCCCCCACCGACCCACAGTCAGCTGGCATCCTGTAGCTGCTGAGTGTGATCAATCCTCATTGGACTGCTTTTGGAGGTTCCCTCTCCCTCAGTTCCCCCCCCAAATATTTATATACTTCTTGAAACCATGGGGTTTTTTTCAAGGCAGTTGATACTTTCTTCTTGCACATAGGCAAGTCCACTTTGACTTCATCAGTAATGGCACTCAAAGGAATTATGTATGTGTGTTTGAAAAATATTTCTGTCCTGCCTATCTGCCAAGGACTCACAATTCACAGAACAAGCCAGTTTAAAATAATTAAAATATGTTAAATGAAACAGGAAATAAGCAAAACAGACTGTGTGGGACTCTAGCAGAAAAAGAATAATGAAATCAGATACCATTAAAAGTGCAGGAGAACGAAAACGTCTTTGCCCTGATTCCTGAACAAAGTGAGGATGGGTGGTGCCTGAGAAAACTGCTATGGCTAAGGAGCTACAACTGGAAAGGTCCCATTTTGTGTTGCCACTGCAGCTCATATGACCCCAGTTTTACCTAGTGGCTAGTGCTCATTGGAACTGGTGGGGTGGAAGGCAGAGAAGGCAACAATAGGTGAAGCTATAGCCAATGACAGGCAGCATAAACCAAATCTAGTTTTGTCCCCATCCTTCTCCTCCTCTCTGCTGAGTTAATCTCTTTTGGATGTGGCAGCCATTTTGAGTTATGCCACACACCCCAAGGCAACCATTTTGATACTGGCCCCCACAGCTCTCTCAAAATTTCCAAATATGCCCAGGCTGGCCCAGAAAAGTTGGTGACCCTTCTAGATCAGTAGTTCCCCAACCTTTTTTTCCCTCACGGACCACTGGAAAATTGCTGAGGGTCTTGGTGGACCCATTAATGATCTTTCTGCCTGTTGTAGCAACTGTAATTCCACTGAATTCAAACCAATACAATAAAATACGGTGTAAGAAGTAAAAGAAGGAATAAAAACATGATTAAAATCAATATGAACATTCAGTGCTGTGGATATGCTGTCTCAACTACAAATCCACAGACATGCGGACCCCCTGAATGAAGCTCACGGACCACAGTTTGGTAACCTCTGGTCTAGATCATCCTTTTAAGTGATAGTTAAGCTTTGTATTCGGCCAGGGCTTGAGGGGAATCAGGCCTCTTTGGAGATATTTGGGCCTCAGTCAAGTCAGGCTGAAATACCACAGATCACTACCGGTTGGGTCCAGCAGCACAGAGTGATCTGGGGCTATTTATTATTATTACATTTTATTATTATTACATTTTTAGACCGCCCTATAGCAATAAGCTATCAGGGGGCAGGGCCTAGAGGAGAAAAAAGAGGCATGCATGTAGGGAAGCCACTCGCAAAGGAGCAGCACCCCACAGTAGGAATCTTCTTGCTTATCTGCGGGGCTGCCTTTGAAGACGGTTCGGAAACTGCAGCTTGTGCAAAGTGCAGCGGCCAGATTGGTAACAGGGACCAGACGGTCTGAACATATAAAAGCGATTCTGGCCTGCTTGCATTGGCTGCCTGTATGTTTCCAAGCTCGATTCAAGGTGCTGGTTTTGACCTATAAAGCCTTACACAGCTTGAGACCACAATACCTGATGGAACAATTCTTCCGATACGAACTCACCCGTTGAAGATCAAAGGCCCTCCTCCGGGTGCCTATTCTGAGGGAAGCTCGGAGGATGGCAACAAGGGAGAGGGTCTTCTCAGTGGTGGCCCCCAAATTATGCAGTGATCTACTTGACGAGGTGCGCCTGGCGCCAACACTGTTATCTTTTCGGTGCCAGGTCAAGACTTTCCTCTTCTCCCAGGCATTTTAGCATGTGTTTTAAATTGTTTTAAATTTTTAAATTGTGTTTTAAATTGTTTTTAAAATATGTGTTTTAAATTGTATATTTGTTTTAATGTTTTTGATTGCTGTAAACCGCCCAGAGAGCTTCGGCTATGGGGCGGTATATAAGTACAATAAATAAATAAATAAATAAATAAATAATGTGTGGTTGCACCCAGTTACTCTCATTCGTGGGGGGGGGGAGAAAAGGAGACGTAGGGGGGTTTTTTGTTTAAAAAAACCCTTAGCCCTGCCCACCCGAATAACTGCAGGGATGGATCTCGGGCAGGGTGGGTGATCCCATTTTCAGGACAGATCGGGGCCATGGGGCGGATAGGGAGGGCTGTGTACAGCCCAATGACCTTCTTCTCATTGAATCAATGGGCCAAAGAGCTAGTTGCCAGACTTGTGATGTCATGACTGCAGCATCGCACAATGATTTGCCTGTGAATGAATTATTACATAAGGAACTAGTGTAACCTTCTCCTTTTCTGCCAGGGTCAAAGTTATGGATGTTAAGGCAGGTTCAGAGGCAAATTCATATCCCTCACACACATACATACTATCAATAAGCACAAACACTTTCTTGATTACAAGGTCCCCTACAGCATTGTAAGGGTATTTCCTGACAGGTATTTATTGTGTGGTTGGTGTTCCTCATGCATGCAAGCTTTTTTGCAGCATCTACACATCATTGTCATCAAAATACCAGCCTGCATTTTCCTCCATTTGATCCAGATTCACTCTTTCTGGGGAAAATCCAATATGTTTTTTTAAACAAAATCCCTTGTTGACAACATCCCATTTGTGATATTTCAATGACCTGTTTACAGTATTAGGCCCCTTTCTGGAAACATCCTAATACAAGGATGGGGGACCCTTGGCCCTCCTGGCGTTCCCATCACATCCTGACGTCTGGCCATGGCTAGCTGGAACTGATAGGAGTTGTTGAACTACAAGTTATGGAGGCTTGCAGGATCCACATCACTGGTATGAGATATAGTTCTCCATGCAACTTCTAGGATTTCAGTGCTTAGTCAATCCTCTTTTTTGCATACCAACACCAGTAATCTAACTTTCTTTGCAAGGCAGCTGCCAGGAGGACATCAATGTCTGTCCATACCTTCTACATTTGGGTTATAAAGAAACAGTTCACATTCATCCAATGACCATGGTCCTTGATCGGAAGCCTTGCATGTGTGGATCACCTTACAGATGTGCTCCTGCACAGGTTAAAGGGTGATGGATGGACTTTCAACCCCCCCCCCTTGTATCCACTCCCTGATCTCCATGTGTTGTGATATGTACAATGCAGGGTCTGCCCTTCTATCCTCTTTCACATTATTGGTGTGGTCAGAATCAATGATGCAGAAAAACAGCTTGGAGTACATATGGGAACATAATCCTGTCTCACCCTTTCACAGCCTCCCAAATGGTGATTGGTGCTGCTAGTGTTGAACATATCAGTAGGTACGCACTTGCAGAGCCTCATGTTCAGCAATGCGATCTGTGTATCAGGGACAGAGCTCATTTATTTATTATTGATGACATTCTTCTTTCTTTGGGGTTCAGCATGGCATACCCATAAGAGTTCCCAGGCGGTCTCCTAACCAGGCACTGATCAGACCCAGAATGCTTAGCTTCAGCAAGGTTGCTGCATCATTTGCCTTTACAGACCAAACAATCCAGTAATACTCCAGCGCTCCATACTTGCCAGGCCTTTTGAAAATGAAGAGGCTAGTTGGGAAAGAAAGATCTCTGCACACTATCTGGAATGTCAGTCTTGGTAAGGATCAATGCAATATTCTATAACAATGCTAATGTGATGAGTATTCTATTCATCATTCTATAACTAGTGACAAATATTCAGCAAAAAGGAACAGTAAAACACAAAGGCATGTTTGTTGCACAAAGGATACAAGATAACCCACAGGATTCTTTTCATGCAAATTGGTCAGTACCAATTTTGCAGGATTAATTTGCCCTACAGCTTGTTTTTATGGTTCAGCATGCTGGGTGAAAAGGGAAAAGCAAAAGGTTCAAATTGCCCTCCCAGCATGGCTTTATGATGGGGATGCAGATAAACAAAGCCACTGGAGGAGGAACAAGCAGGTGCTCACTCAGGTCTAAGTATGCCCTGTGTGTTATCAGGGAGAAGTAAACTTTCCAGGTGCTTCCCATGTGGATGTAAGGTGTTATCAGTCCTCCTCATCAAATGAAAGGAGAGAACAAGGAGGATCCAGCTGAAGAGAAAGGGAGGAGAAGTGGACAGGAAACAGATTAGCCCAGAGATGTGGGCAACAAATTTCATGCCATTAATTAAAATCAGAACTTGGGCCCTTCAAATGAAACTGATCATTGGGGGAGAAATTCTATTCAGTTCACGACTAAAGACAAACTTTCCTAATTCGCACTTTTGGAAACAATATACAGTCTGAAACACAACCATTCTTCAAAATTTGCACTTCTCTGAATTTTGCCATATAGTTTTCCAGCCAAGCAATGTGTACAAAACTGCCTATACAGGGATAAAGTGTGCATAAAAAGGGATAGTTCAAAGTAAATAGGATACAAAAAGATGTTATTTTAAGGAAAATTGCTCTGCAAATATGTCAAAAATAGGCAAAACTGCATACACAAAATATGTATGTTAGGAAAAAAATGCACTAAAATGCTGATAAATTTACATGAGAACTTTTTTTAAATGGAAACGGCTGTGGAAATATGGAGAACTGAACTTATGATCTGAAAAATGAGAAACTAAGAGAAACCAAAATTGACAGATTTGCTCATCCCTACTGACTGGCAGAAGATTCCAGAAAGACAAAAGGAAGTACTTTGCCACACGGCACAAAACCATTTTCTAGAATACACTTCCACAAGATATGTATTGATGGCCACTAGTCTAAAGGGCTTTAAAACATATCCCCATGTGATCATCACTGAGATAATTTGAGGAGATTCTGTCGGCTGTGCCATCTATGGCAATATGGAAGTGGGTCTTCTCTGTTGTGGCCCCTGTTATTTGTAATGCTCTCACACTGCCATCCAGCATGTTTCAGATGCTTACAGAAAATGTATTTTTTTGTCCCAGCAATTCCTGACCGTTGATCGGTGGATCATTCTACTTGTATTTATGTGTGTGTGTGTTTTATAGTCTGAGTATTCAATTTTTTTCTTATTATTTAAATTAATTTTATTTGCTGACTATTTGTATTATCTGTATATGTTCATTATTTTGTTGTATGTTTTAGTGTGCTTGACTGTTATGTCAGAGCATGAGTGACTGGCCACTGTGCACAACAGAATGTTGTACTAGATGGACCTTTGACCTGGCCCACCAGTGCTCTTCTTATGAAAGCTATTGCAGTGTTGTGGACAGAACAGTTATGCAGAACCTATGGCACACCAACCCAGAAAAGGTCAACCAGAATGATAAAGGGGATGGAGCGACTCCCCTATGACACTGTTCTTCAGCCTTGGGTCCCAAGGTGTTGTTTGACTAAAACTCCCATCAATCCCAGCCAGCTTAGCCAATGGCCAAGTATGATGGGAGTTGTAGTCCAACAACATCTGGGGACCCAAGGTTGAAGAACAGTACCCTGTGAGGAAAGATGGCAGCATTTGAGGCTTTTTCATTTAGAGAAAAGGTAAGAGGTGACATGACAGAAGTGTATAAAATTATGCATTGCATGGAGAAAGTGGATAGAAAAATATTTTTCTCCCAGTACTAGAACTTGGGGACATCTAGTGAAGTTGAATATTGGAAAATTAAGAACAGACAAAAGAAAGTACTTCTTCACACAATGCCTAGTTAAGCTATAGAATTTGTCCCCGCAAGAGGCAATGATGGCCACCCACTTGGATGGATTTTATAAGAGGATTAGACAGATTCATGGCTACCAATGGCTACTAGCCATGATGGCTATGCTCCGCCTCCATAGTCAGAGGCTGTATGCTTTTAAACACCAGTTGCTGGAAACCACAGGAGGGGAGAGTGCTCTTGTGCTCAGATCCTGCTTGTGAGCTTCCCATGGTTGGCCACTGTGAGAACAGGATGCTGTACTAGATTGGTCACTGATGTGATCCAGTAGGCTCTTCTTATGTTCTTAAGCCAAAAACACAGCCATGAATGATGGAGCATGAAGAATTTAATAACAAACCTCCTGGCTTTGTTGCTTTCCCAGGATGATGAGAACAGCAGAGTTGTTTAGCACTTGGCAGACCTTGCTGCATTAGCTTCATAAATTGTGTAAGCCAAGCACAGATCATTGGACTTGCACTGAGGAGACCTGTGTTCAAATCCCACCTGTTCTTGGGGTATTTTCATGGTAAAATACTTTCTGTCTAATCTTCTCACATGATTGTTGTGTATACCGTCATGAGGTCCTTGGAAGAAGGGTGGGATACAAATTCATTATGATCATTGTTGGAGACCCTTCTCCAGGCACCCCAACTTTTGGAGATTAAGCAAATGAGGATAGGACCTTCTCTATAGTGACACCCCAATTATGGAATATTCTTCTATTGGACACTAACTCTTCCATCATTTAGATAGCAAACTAAAACAGTTTTATTTGCTTAGGCCTTCAGGGAATAGTCATGATGATTAATCTGTTGCCATGTACTGGGTTTTTCCAGCTTACCATTTTTGTATTTTATCATGGCTTGGTTGAGGTTCACCTTGGTTGTGGTGAACATGGGGATCATTAAAGCCAAAAAGTGGGGTGTGTGTTTAAAACAAATTATATGTGAATCTATCACCATCTCTTTGAACATTTCATCAAGATATATGGTGCAAATAAGCCTACAAGTATATTTGTGTTGCAGTTTTACCCTAGAAAAATACAGTACATGCCTATCATCTTCCAGGACACTTTTGTAAATTCTTACTACTTACATGCACATAAACTACAATTTTATCCATCTTTGTATTCCAGGTGAATCCAGACTAGACTGCTAACCTCTAGGGGAGTCTGTTTCATATAATTATCAGTATTCAAAGAATGATTGTAGATGTTATGGTTTAACAGCAGGTGGATAGCACTTATCTGAATATTCAATAAAATGCAACCAGCTTTCTGGATTACCCCTCTCCCCGAAAAAATGATTTCAAAATCATTAGTACATAAGACCAGTACAGCAGCTATAGTGACACTGTAAGTTTTTTTTTTTAAAAAAAGAAAGACATATTTTGAAATTCAGCTTCATTACTGTTAATGGATACTTTGGCTTGAACGCAGATCTATCCACTGGTAGGAAAATGAGTACCAATTAAGATAATTTGTAAATACTGTTTAATTTTTTTATCCATATATATTGAACTACATCCTGTCAGTATTCCTATCTGAATGAGTATTCCATACCTGAAATTTCAAATTCTAGGGTGGTTTTATTTTTTTTTTGGTAGGTTAGGTGGGATGGGGTTGGATTTTAAATGCTGAGATATTTAGATTTGGACAGCAAAACTCAAAATACTGATAAAAGCTCACACACATTGCATTATTCGCATAGCTATAATAATCTAACATGATAGCCCCTAAGGGTAAGATCAGGTACAACTGGTTATCACCCAAGAAGTCATCACATATTACTGGTTTGAATTTTCCTTGGGCAGTTAATCAGTCATGGGAGCAATGATAGCAGGTGATTAGCTGTCACAGATTGACTATCACCCAACACATGATAGATTTGCAATATTAATTTGATCAGAAGAAGATATAAAAATAACAAGTATTTGGACATTGTTTAGTTAGGAAGTGAGCATTGAATAGTTTCTGCTGTGGCCTCTGACTTCATTAATTCATAGAATTCAAGAAACATGGCTCTGAAAGGTTCCCCATGGATATATACTCCACCAGAAGCATGAACGGTACCCAAAGCCATCCTTTCCAGATTGTGATGGACACCCTTGGTTGTACAATCCAGACTTAATGTAAGGACTGAGTCTTCCAGTCATGTTCACCACTTGATGGTGCCAACATTGTGAGGGCTTAACAAGTGTAATAGGCCATTACAGATACAAAGCATTGATAAGGCCATCAGTGGCTGCTAGCCATAATGGCTATGTTCATCCTCCACTGTCAGAGCCAGTATGCTTCTGAATAGCAGTTGCTGGGAATCACAACAGAATGCTATTGCACTCAGGCCCCACTTGTGTGCTTCCCATAGGCACCTGGTTGGCCACCATGAAACCTGGACTAGCTGGACCTTTGGCCTGACTTCTTAGTCCCACCATACCTAATGGGAAAAATTGACTGATTTAAATATTTTTATACCCTATCCTTCCTGGAATCCACAGGACAGCTTCACATAAGAAGTTATTACACACCTGTTTAAAACATTTATTTAAAAAAAGAAAAAGGCGTAAAATTGATATTACATTAAAATACAACAGAGCAGCAGCATAAATGCCTAAAGACACACCTGATATAGAACAAATTACAAACCAAAAGCCTGGATAAACAAAATGTTTGCAAGGGACGTTTAAATATATCAACTGTTGGGGCAAACTTAAATATCTCTTAGGAGGAAATTCTGCCAATGTGTGCTACCACCAAGAATGCCCCCAGGATGGTAATACAGAAGTCACTTCCTCAGGCACTTGGGGTCCCAAGCCATTAAGCTTATTTGCATCAGTTTCTCATAGGAAGTAGATCCTACAATGTTTCTGTGACCTTGCCTGAGTCTCTATCCGGTTACTTTCGTGACTGCATGCTTATGCTGTTCCCAACCCCCTTGTATCAGTGTAGATAACTCATATAACTCGGGGTTGCTCTGGATACTTGTAATGTTATTATTCTCCTCTTCACCGCTGCCACCATTTGTTACTGTTGCCCTTCAGCCTTGGTAATTACCTTACCCTGCCTTCTGGTCTGTGAAACCCCAGCCAAGGATCAGGCCTTCGGTAAACCAAAATAGTATTTATTAAATAACAGAGATAACAAGATTACTTTTCTAATGGTACTTAAGCATATGGTTTCATCTATTTCTGTGATACTTGACTTATCATAAACTAGAACTCCCACTCTCTCTTTCTCCACACTCTCCTGACATCCACCTCCAAACACCACCAAACACCTCTCAAACAACCCACACCTAAAAATGCCCTAACTTGTTTCTTTGTTAAGGGGATAGGCCATGATTGTATTGCCTCAACTTTTCCCCTCCCCCATTAATATTCTATGTTCCCTCCTCCTCAACAACAAGCCTGTGCATTGGTGGTTAGAATGTTGGACTTGCACTGGAGAGACCAACATTGGAATCCCATCTCACCAGGAGCTCTATTGGTGGTCTTGGGCCAGTCTCGCACTCTAAGCCTAACCTACCTCACAAGGTTGTTGTGTCCATAAAATGGAAGTAACTCTGATATGCCACCAACTTGAGCTTTTTGTAGGAAAGTCAGGGATGTTATAGATGCGAGAACTAAATAAACTTGCCCTCATCTCCTCTGAGTTAAACCACCTCAGCTTCTGTCTTTTCTCAGATGTTTCATCTTCAAGACCCTCTGTTATTTTTATACCTCTTTGAAGTGGTTTGGCCACTCTGGGGTTGGACATTTTTGCAGATCTGTTCTCATAATAGTTTGAGGCCCAATAAATACTTTTGGCTCAAGAAAATAAGCTTGGTTAAGCCCTCCCCACACTCTCTCCTTCTCCAGTTCCAACTCCAGAAACTCCTACAGGGATTCTGGATTGAAAATACACTCTCCATGGAGATTTATGGAGATGTATGATTTTATTGATGTACGGTTCCACTGGAAATCTCCAGTATGTCAATTATTAATGGAATTCATATTCACTTGTTTGGAATACTTATTTATTTACTATATTTATATCGCACTTTCCCCCATTTTTGTCCTCACAATAACCCTGTGAAGTAGGCTAGCCTGAGAGATACAGTGACTGGCCCAAGGCCCCCTATGTCTGAGTGGGGATCTGAACCAGGATCTCTCCAGTACTATTTAGATGTTTTAGTGATGAAGAAACTGTTGGCCTTCAGAAGTTGTAGGACTACAACTCCCACTCAGTGGAGACTGGTGGCTCTGATATCAGTGAGAAACTACAACTTCAAAGGATGAGAGCCCAACCTTAACAAAAACTGAATTACAAAATCATAGTACAAACATGTTTGCATTGATTATATTTTAATAAATCATGCTCAGTTGTGTAATTTATTGGATTTATATTAAAATTATATTAATCATTCCAATAACTCAAGCTAATATACCACTTAGCCCAATACTGTAATTCATCTGATGTCAGTGGGGCAGTGACTCTTCTCTGGGTTTTATTCTGAACTTTTAAGGAGCTGTCCAAGATCCTTTCAGCCACCTGTCTCCATTTCTCCCACCATATCTGACCATTGGCCATGTTGGCTGGAGCTGATGGGAGTTGAAGCCCAACGACATCTGAAGGGCCACAAGTTCCCCATGCTTTAACCACAACACCACATTGTTCTTTGAAAAAATTCTTAACCAGACTGATATATTATATATATAAAAAAAATCACGTGGGCACTCACACTCAAGCAGATTGCTTGGAAAATGGGTTTTATATATAGCAATGGCAACAATAAATTTCAGAATGGTGAATTTAAAAAACAAACAAACCAAGAAGCACGATTGTGCTGCTTTGTCATGCTGTCTTTATAAAATGAACACAATCAAAATATTGTGTGTGGTTTCAGCAATTATGCAGTATAAGCCTATATGCATATTTGCCCAGATGTAAGCCTTCTGGAGCTCAGAGAAGTGTACTTCTGAAAAATCATGCTTAGGACTCCTTGCTTTGGGTTGCAATGTAGTATGTGTAATATATCATTCCAAGCTATGGTCTGGACGCACATGAGGCCACCACTTTGCTGACGCTAAGCAGGTCTGAGTCTGGTCAGTGCCTGTATGGGGACCACCTGGAACCCACATGCATGTCTCCTTGGGTTCCTTGATGAAAAAAACAAGTGGGATATAAATGTAAGAATACATATATTCCTGCCAAATTTCCCTAAAATGACATTTAAAGTGAATTGTTGAATGGGGGAGGTACTAAGATAGAGACATCTGTCTTCTGAGTAAGCCTATATAAGATTTACCAAGATTTATGTAGGTTTACCAAGTAAATCTATATAAGATAAGCAAATTTTTCACAACAGAACTTGCAGCTACTACGTATCCAGATTAAAATTCTGTTAGGGAAAAGGTGGCTCAAAATATTAGTTTTCAGATAACTAACTTGAGAATTTTTTGTGGTATGTTTCGAGACTAATTAAAAAAGCGAAAATAATCTAATGCATGGCTATTAATTGTGTATACTGATGCATGTAACATTCTGAACATATAGTTGTACTGAGCCTAATTTTTTTGATGTTCAAAGCAATTCAAGACACTTTTTTAAATCTAAAAAAAGAGAAAGAAAACAAGCACTTGTCAAAAATGATGATCTCCACTGGAAAATAAATGTTTACTAAAGACTTCTTTCTGCGTTGTCTTACAGCATTAATAATATTTTCTTTCTCCAAAGTTTGCTTGCATCCTTCAAAGAGATTGATTTCACTGGGAAGAACAAACATATGCAAATTTAAAGCTGACTGCTGTTAAACTCCCCTCATCCCCTCCTTTTCCTACCAAAAAGAAACACATCAGATAATTCCACATTGTGAGTCTCTCATATGTATATGTGTATGTATATATATGCCACCAGGGATTGAACCCTAACCTGGGACCTTTCACATGCAAAGCAGATGCTCTACCACTGTGCTATGGCGCTTCTCCAAACAATGAACATTAGGAACATAGGAAGCTATTTATTCTGAGTCAGACCATTGGCCCATCCAGGTCAATACTGTCGACACTGACTAGCAGGCACTCTCCTGGGAGCATTCCCAGCCCTATCTGGAGACGCCGGGGACTGAACCCGGAAACTTTTGCATGCAAGAGAAATGCCCTGCCACTGAGCTACAGCCCTTGCAGGCAAAATGTCATTTGTCAGGGGGCCATTGTAATACAGTCCATAAAGGATGAGGGGGAGGCCTCTACTTACAGGATCAACAGTAGTGCCAGCTTCCTTTTGGGGTGGGGGAGACACTTGGGCAGGATTGAAGTGGCATGGGCCCACCTTCCTCTCACTGTCATCACTGCCCTGCTGACTTGCCCTTTCCCTCCGGGCCTTCACCACTACCCAGAAGGCAAGAGCAAGGCAAAGTGGCAGCTGGTTCTTATGTGGGGGAGGGTGGTGGCTGGCAAACAAGGAGCAACATCAAGAAGGCCTAGTAAGGCCAAGGTATCTGAGGCGGTGAGGGGGTCAACTTGCCTGCCCCTGCTATAGGCCCCGTTCACACTATACATTTATTCCACTATTATTCCACTTTAAACAGCCATGGCTTCCCCCAAAGAATCCTGGGAAGTGTCATTTGTGAAGGGTACTGAGAGTTGTTAGGAGACCCCCTATTCCCCTCCCAGAGCTACAATCACCAGAAGAGGAGCTGACTGTTAAACCACTCTCGCCACTGGAGCTCTGTGAAGGGAATGGGAGTCTCCTAACTCTCAGCACCCTTCACAAACTACAGTTCCCTTTTCACCCAAGGTTCTACAGGTTGTTTGGGTACCAACTACAAAATGATCTTCCTTCAAATAGCTTTGAAGGATGCTTCTTTTCCAATTTCCAGTTTCTGCTTTGATGTCATTTGTGTAAATCATACTACTACTACTACTACTACTACTACTACTAAACTTATATCCTGTTCTTCTTCCCAAGAGTCCAGGGTGGTAAACAAAGAACAAAACATTAAAACATCTTAAAACCCCTCAAAAACAAAACATCTTAAAAACATCTTTTTAAAAATATATATATTTAAAAACATCTTAAAAAGCATTGGAGTGAGTGAGTAAGTGAGTGAATGCCACCTAAAATATCCAGGCACAGTGCCATTGGGGAATAATTTTCTGTAGCAGTTGCCCAGGGAAAGGTGTAGGAGTGGTGTGAGACCAGGTCTTAAGGGAAGAATTCTTTCTTTCTGAGTAGTGGAAAAGACCAGCAACAAGCCACAGCCAGAAGTCCTGTGTGACTAAGCCCCAGGATACAGCAAAAAAACCCAACAACCAACAAGGGGTTTGGAATTTGGAGGGGTACTCAGGAGAAGCACCTGATCCCTATTCCCTTATCCCCATGTAAGAAAAAATGAAGCACATCTGTCATTCCTCTTGATCACAGGGCAATGAGGAACTGCAGGTGAGAATTCTCACATTTAGTCCATGCATGCAATAATTCTTGCATGTGGCTCCCAGCTTTGTACACACATGCATGGGTCCTTGTGGGGGGCAGCAGCAGGGCCCCCAATATCACACCTGCACCAGACACCATAAATCCTCTAGATGGCCCTGCAAAGCTGACCAACGGAGGGGGGGGGACCAAAAACACTCCTCGCCCAGGGCCAGTTCTGGGAGGATGGAAAGATTTTGTTGTTTCTAAATGGTGAGAAAAATATTTTGAAGGGGATGAGCTATCACTGTCTATTCCCTTTTTGAAAAGCAGAATTTTGCAACATATCTTTTAATTACATTAATTTGAGCCTCTACATATCCCACTGAGATAAGTATAGTCAAACAGCTGAAGTTTCAAAAGTTGATTAAAAAACCCAGTTGATTAACTAGATGAACTAGCCAATTAGCACATCAATTAATTAACCAATTAAAATTATTACAACCATCTCAGCAATAATATCATGAGGGTATTTAATTAAAATAGCAGCTTCCCTTGAGTGAGTAGAACAGACAAACTGTTTATTTTGGGGAGGGAAAAATCATCCTAAATACATAGCCTGAATCAGGGAGGGTACATATTATGACTGAAAATAGTGCTCCTCAGCAATTCTGCAGCACTAACTCAGCAAGAACCTGATTTTCATGTCTTCATTTTAAAATTTCCATTGATGTCTCCAGCTCTTGAAGCCACCAGGAAGGATCAATGTAGGTTTTTGGCTTAGTGTGGCCATCAGTTATTATTGAAAATTATCCAATTGGAAAACAACTGATTTTCCATTTTTAGGTCATTTCTGGACCACGTAGTATAAATCCCCAATGAATTTTGATGATAGTCATCTCCATGCTATTGGTAAATCATATTGACTGTTCAACTGATAGAGATTCATGTACTTAGTGAGTCTCTCTTATTCCATATTATTAAAATTGATTGTGGTCTTCGTTTTTGTTTGGGTATCAAGGTGGAGAATTGGAGAGATGATCCCCAGGAGCTGACCACCCCACCCACCCACTGGGCCAAATAGTACCTTAACATTTCTGATGCAGTAATCATCTCCTTGTAGTGCATTGGTGTGAATGCTGGTCAGATGACCTGTATTTTATTAACCAAAATAGGGTCACAAGTCAAATACATGCTCAGGGTCAGTGAACAAATACTGAGAGGATTAGAGGAAGAAAAGAACACAAACAGAGGGATAACATCCCACTGGGGGTTAATCTAGCAGAAATGTATTAAAGCATGTAAGCTATTATTTGCTTTGCTGTTCATGATATGAGACCTAGTTTGTCTACCGCTTGCCAGTTTGAGTGGATAGATTCACTTCAAAATGACGTCTTGTAATGTCCCCTTTGCTCATCATGCTACCACAGAGTTTACATTGTCACAGATTAGGGATGGAAAGATCTGTCTGTTTTGGTTCTCTCAGTTTCTCATTTTTCCAATGTTAAATTCAGTTCTCTACATTTCTACTGCGATCTGAGTATTTTTATATATAAAAAAATCCTCATGAAAATTCTCCACTATTTTAGTGAGAATTTCTCCAAATAAACACATTTTTGCAGGCAGTTTTGACAAAGGTACAAAGTTTTGCAAGCCATTTCTCATCATATCATGCCTTTTTGTATGTTATTTTCACTCATGTATTCATTTTTATGCACACTTTCCCCTAATATATGCATTTTTGTAAATGTTGTTTAGTTGGCAAACTGCATCCCAAAATTCTAATAAATGCAAATTTCAAAGGATGGCTTTGTTTCGGTTCTCATATTGTTTTGGAAATAGTGAATTTGATAAATTCTGCTTGAAATGCGAACTGAATTGAAATTCTCACCCATCCCTGTCGCAGATACAACTGCAATCACAAGCCCATTTGATAAGAAATGCAGACGCTCCAGTTTCTCATGTAACCAGACTCTTGCGATAAAATTAAACAGAGTGAGGTGTGGGACTGCTCTTCCTTTCTTTTGGATGAGGGAGAATTGGCACAGCAACATTCATCGCAGAACATCAGAGAATCAAAAGAGTGGGTGCTGAACAGTCTATGACCCAGGATTTTCTCTTCAGCTGTGACAAAATCTGGGCTCTCAGGTTTAGCTCCTCCAGTGCTGGCTCAGGACTCTTGCTGCCCAAGGTGAAGGACAATTATTTGTTTATAAAAGTATTTATACACCACCCTCTCACAAAACATCAGGGCGGTGTGCAGCAACATAAAGTAACTTTAAAAGCAGTACAGAACAGTAATCAAAATGACTTGCTACTCAGTTTCTTAAAGAAACACAACTACATTGGCCTTTTGGCAAAATATTCAAATAATGCCTGAAAGTCAAAAACGAGGATGCCTGCTGAATCTCTGCTGAAGAGTGGTCTGCAGCATGGGATCAGCAACACTAAATACAGACATCTGGTTGAGGCCTCTGTAACATGAGGAACACCACACAGTGCTCCTCACTGATTGAGCTGGGATATAAGGGTGGCTTTTAAGGTATCTTGGATTCAGGTTGTTCAGGGTTTTGTATCAACTCAAGAGCTTTGAACCTGGCCTGGTAGCATATGGGTAACCAATGCAGATGTTTTAGGGGACGTCTCTCATGCTGGCAGTTGTCTGCCCCCGTTATCAGTCTAACTCAGGGATGTGGGAGATATTCTATTCAGTTCACATTTAAAGCCAAATTTATCAGGTTTTCACTTTCTGAAATTCAGCCATCCTTTGCGATTTGCACTTATCTGAATTTTGCAATGAAGTTCTCCAACCAAGGAATGTTTACAAAAATGCCTACAAAAGTGTATTTATTGGGAGAAATTCACACTAAAATGCTGAAGAATTTTCATGAGAGTGTTTTATTAACACACACACACACACGCACAAATGCAATTTGCTGTGGAAACATGGAGAACCTATTTTAAAATTGGAGAAATTAGAATCTGAGAGAGATGAAATTGACAGATCATTCCATCCCTAATTCATGAGTCATCTTCTCTAGATGGCACTTCCAGAACAGGCCTGACGGCACCCCCCTCCACTACAAGTTCAGAAGTTTACCAGGTTGGCATTTGAATCTTACTTTCACACTGGTGATAGGAACAGTGCCCTCCATCTCAGCTGAGGGTGGCAGGCTAACCTAGGGGCCATGGGCTAGCCACATGAGATATATAACTCTGTTCCCCATGTCCTCCAACACCTGAAGCCTGAGGCTCACTCTGCCTAATAGTAGGCCCAGCTCAGGAGGATAAAAACCTCTTTGAACCTCCTCAAGTGTAAGTAAGCCAGCTCCCTTCTCCCACCTGGAGACAAGATGGATTTTACATTTCAAGCGCATGTATATTTAGGGAAATGAAGATTGCCAAGTTTTTGTGTTTTTTTGTAACTGAAAGTAGGTGATCTTGAATAAACCTACGTTATATTGCCATCCATGTACATAGTGATTTATGGAGCAACAGAAGCAAAGGAGGGGCCGGGGAGAAAGAAAGGCCATATCCTGGGGAGTTAACAAATCTAAATGTCAACACTGGAGGAAAACCACAGAGTAAATGATGGGAAGGATGATGGGATAAATATGCACAAATGCCGTTACACAGATCCAGACTTTAAGTCCTTTAGCATAAACCTATTTTTTTGCCATAGATAGGCTTATGTGGGTTTTAACAGAGTTACATCAATGACTCTTGGGATCTTGATTGTGTAGATCAGAAATGGGGGATTGGGAAGTGTTCGGTGGTGGTGGGGAGCAGGTATATTTCCCCAAGGACACCACCATCATTCAGGCTGGAACGTCAACCATGTGGTGAGGATGACAGTCCTTTACTTGAAGGCATCCTCTGTTTAAAGGATTGTCCAGCCCAAGTCCATTTTACAAATAAATAAATAAATAAAGGAAGGAGTACAGGGTTCTTGCAGCTGCACATCAATAGCACCGGGACACTTTTACTGAGCAGGCACATTTGTCATCTGGTCACAGACTTCCCCGCTATAAGGGGATACACTGTAGCTCTATTTAAAATATAGTAATTATTTCTATAGATATAAATTAGTATATACAAATATTATGCAAATTGGTGTCCTCTTAACTTCTTTTAACTACTTTTTATGATGCATTTCATTTTTTTTTTTTTTTTGGAGACATGGAAATAGCCACTAAACATATGGATTATGAAGCCTGATCTGATCCCACACCAGCCTATCAGCTTTGTGTATCAGCCTGGCCCAGATGGGGGCACAAACACAGATGGCCTGGGGACAGCCCCAAGACCCAGACAGAGAGGCTTGGAGAGCCACTTTTGGCATCTGAGGCCCAGGTTTCTTACACTGGCTTATAGGCTACCTTTGTATGCGCTAGCAGCCTGCCACCAAATTATTATTATTATACTTGTATACCCCCCCATAGCCAAAGGTCTCTGGGCGGTTTACAACATAAAAATCAATATACACTCACATTTGGTACAATTGCTAGTAAAAAAAGAAAAGCAATAATGCACATTTTAAATAAACATAACTAAACAATATACATAATATGAAAACAGAATAAATCAAAATACAATACAAAACAAAAGAGAATAGAACAATTATAAAATATATCTAAAAATGTTCTCTAATTCCCCATTGTGCTTCTCCCCACCTGACCACCATCTTCTATAACCAGTAGCGTTATGAGCATTTCTTCCATTGTCTTCTTTCTCCAACACAACCCCAGGACGACTCCAAGTGCGACACTAAATGCACACTTAGCGTCGCACTTTGCAGGCGGCCGAGGCGCTGCCTCAGGCAGCCCTTCCCCTTCATATACCTGGAGCAGAAGAAAAAAGAAGAAGGCAGAGTTGTGGGTAAATGGCAACAGCTGCAGCAGCACACAGAGTCCTTCCAAACACACACACACACAAATTCTGTATACAGAGTTTGCAGAGCATACAAACTGTATATATACAGAGCCAATAAATACTCGGAGGTTGAAGACAGCAGGCAGGATCCTAACCCTGCCTCCAATGCATTGATTTTTACTTCTTCATGTCTGAGTAGTGCTATTATTATGTTTCAACCATTTCAGTAGCTGAAGCCACATCTGAGGCTCCATCTGCACCTTATATTTAAAGCAGTATGATACCACTTGAACAGGCATGGCTTCCCCCAAAGAACCCTGGGAACTGTAGTTTGTTAACAGTGCTGAGAGTTGTTAGGAGATTCATATTCCCCTCTGGCTACAATTGCCAGAGTGGTTTAACAATCAGTCCCACTTTCCAGGGAACTCTGGGCATTGTAGCTCTGTGAGGGGAACAGGGATCTCCTAATAACTCTCAGAGCCCTTAGAAAGCTACAGTTCCCAGGATTATTTGGGGGAAGCCATTACTGTTAGTGGTATAATAGCGATTTAAATGTATGGTGCAGATGTGGCCTGTATGTGTCAAGAAAAGGAAAGAGAGAGGCCTGCCTTTTAAAGAAAAGAAGTCAAAGTTGTCTTAAAAGCAAAGTACAAAGTTCAGTTCCATTCTAGGAAGCAATTTAAGTATTGAGAAGCCACGTTCCATAAGACAAGGGGACTAGAGGGAGAATCAACTTAATGCCCAAATCTTCTTTCCAAATTGGGTGTTAAACTCATATAATGTGGGGTTCTTCTCAGAGCTGTACAGCAAACAAGGACATTGTTGTTGTTTTGCTAAATGCGAAACCTCGAGGTCACCTCGCAGAATTTCCTGCTGTCAGACTGCTCTGTCTTGAAAATGCACCGATGAATTTGCTAAATGGAAACCTTATTCACATCCCATCTTATCATAATGTCATAAAAGCCATAAAATTACAAATCAGTTTCAAGGCAGAAGACATGACAGCAAACTATAAGTACACAAAAACTGCATTAAATATCATTCTTCATTTGTCCTTACCACTTCAGCGTACCTCCCCAGTTCAGAACGACTCAACTGCCACGCACAGCTTGATGTAGCCTAAGATCCATTTTAGTGTGGACTTGAAATATAAATGACAGTTCGCACTACACATGAACATAGACAACTGTATAAAATATTTAAATAAAGACAGAAAAGAACAGAGGAAGCCAACAGAGCCTTTGGCAGACCCAGCCGCGGGGAATATAGCAGCTTGAGATTCATTGCAAATTTCATCTTTAATGTTATTTTTAGTTCAATATTTTGTAGCACTCTGAAGTAAATCTTTGTATGCTGTCTCCCATCCTGCGTGTTCCCCCTCTTTTCCTCTGATCCTTATAGTTTTTACAGAAACCTAATACATTTTCAATAAAATTGATTTGTGAAGTGTTTTTGTTATTTGTTAGAGTCTTTCTGTTATTCTCTACAACTCAATAAAAACCATTGCATTGTGCTGCTTTTTTTTAAAAAAAAGTGTTTGTCATTGTTCGCAATAGTTAAATAAATAGAAACAGACCCCAAGTCTAAATCTTCCTTCCTTGCCAGTTTGCCTCTCAAATCAAATCTTCTTCATATCCCTATTCAAGTTTGTGACTTCTCTGCTTTTGATCTTGGCTTCTCTCTCTCTCTCTCTCTTTCCAAAATGCAAGACTAATAACAATAGCCCTATACAAAGACAAGAGCTGAGCGCAGAGAAATACTAATTTTGCATTTCATCATCTATTGACTTCTGCATTCATGAAACAAAATTACAAATGGGATATTAGGTAGGATGGAAGGCCAAAGGAGGAGGGGCAATCAATAGGTTCTACATTTCACCCCCAAAGGCCAGGTGATTGCTTGATTTGGAACTGGAAGGAAAGGCACACACATTTGTCCCATCATATTTGCTGCCACTGGGTCTATCCAATCCAAAGTCTTAGAGGACAGATTATGAAATGATCTAGAGAACAGCGAGGTGTATTCAACAAAGTCCTACTCAGAATAGATCCATTGCAATTAATGAACCTAAGTTAATCAAAACTTCAGTGGGTCTACTCTGAATAGTGACAAAAATATACAGTTTATGCAATTTATGTAATTAATGAATTACATATGAATTAGAGCTTAAACGATTTCTGAAGAACACCAAGTCATTTGCATACAATCCTGGCCAATTTTGAACATGTGTCAACCAAACTGCAGTTTGCAAATGTGTTTTGCATGCTTCACTGACTTTTCTCTCCTTAATGTCCTCAGCTCTTTCCTATTTAACACCTCTCTCTCTCTCTCTTAAATTACATCAATGGTTGTACAGAAGCCAAAGAAAGGTGTAAGGTCCTGACTTGCAACAATAATCTGGGACACCTTTGATTCAGCCTTTCCAGCCGTCAGGATTGTAGGCAGGAGTTGAAGTAAGACTCTGAATATCTGAATGATAAAATTTAAATCAAATTTGGTTCAAGGCCCTGAAAGAACTGTTTATGAACATTTGAAATCTGTACATAATAGGGATTCTCCACCAGTTTTGGACCATATTAAGTTTCACATCCTTTGCTTTAATACTAATTTGATTCAATTCACTTTTACTTGGGATTTTCAATATTGTTCTCAGTTTATTCAGGAATAATATTCTCTTCTTTTTGAAAAAATATCCAACATATTAAAATCATTTTAATGCTAATGGTTCAGGTTTCTTAAAATAGTTTCTGTGCAATTTTTATGCTGTGTTGTAATAAGCTGCGCTACAGTTTCTGTGGAGCTATGTGACCAAATATTAAATACACAACCGATTCAAAACTCTCCAGCTCCAGGGATTGCTCAGGAAATACTCTTGATGTTAAGGAACATGTGGACATTAAAGCCTAAAACTGTCTTGTACAGAACTGGCTAAAAAAGCTTCTCAGAATCTCCCCTCCATCTAATTAATCTTTGAGTTCCAGAGATAAGATAGCTCATCCTCAGCCAAATAAATCCTTCCACAGAGTGTCATGCATTGAGGGTGGCTATAAATCTCTGGATTTTGGGAGGCATATAGTGAACAAAGCAGTGCCACATTCCTTCTTTTAAGGTGCCACAAGACTCTTTAATGTTTTCCCATCCTGTATGAAAGCTTGTGTTTCCATTCATGACTTTTGTCGCTTCTTGTTCCCCATTCAACTGTGTGGATTCTTCAAACTGAAGGGCTGGCGTCAAGCGTTGTCATGTTCAGGCATTTGCTGAGGGTAAGGGCTTATTGCTGGTGAAGAAGTAGACAAAGGATGATCAGTAGATGCCACTGCCTATTTGCTCATTGGTCCCCTGCCTGGCAAGCAATTGATAGGAATGATGTGGAAGAGCAGAGAGGAGGAGGAGGAGGAGGAGGACAAGAGCAGTGAGGAAAAAGACAAGACAAGAAGTCCCATGGAAGGTGTCCTGCCCAACATACTTCCAAAACCCAGAGCTTGCCCTGGATAGATTGGAGGTTGCATGTTGCATTGGAATTTAAGTTTAGTAACAGCAGAAGACCTAATCTAGCATACATACCTTCTTGATTATGATTCTGTACTTTGATGTTTGTCATGAGCTACTTTGGGCCCAGTCCAGTGTGGAAAATTGGCATATAAATGAAGCTAAACAAACAAACAAAAATCTTCCTATTTATCACAGATATTCCAGAATTACCTCCCTCATTAAATTATTTCCAATTTCCATATTCAGTTGCTGTAGCACCTATGGACACGGGTGTAATTGTCTGGGGTCATGGGGTGTGGGTCTTAGACACCTTACTTTTTTGGGAGTCAGGTCCTAGCAGGGTCCCTTGGTCTCCAGCCAATCAGCATGAAGGGGAGTGTGTTAGCCACTGAGAAGAGTCTTCCAACATGTTTTCTCGTCCTTTCTGCTGATTGGAGCCAATCAAAGTGAAAGCAGGTAAGTCAGCCAATGAGAAGATTCTTCCCACTAGCCAACACACTTCCCTTCCATGCCAATTGGCTCCTAGGGTTGTCTGTTGTTGTGGGCAATGGCATTAATGAGGATCTCATTCTCAACCCAGCTGCTAAAAAGGGGGGAGAGAAAGTGTGTGTGTGTGTGAGAGAGAGAGAGAGAGAGAGATGGTGTTTCAGCTTTTAGTGATGTTGTATATATATATGTGTGTGTTGTGCCTGGTTAAAATGAAATGGATGAATGGACCCAGCACTTCTGAATTTGCCACTGCGTTACTGCCTATGTACATCTAATTCACCACTGCTGGAAACAAAATGGCTATCTAGATGGAACTCTGGTCCAAACCAAAAAGATAGACAATCCATTCTCACCAGTTGGAGATGTATGAAGATAGTTAGACAAAAGTCATATCAACAATGTTTGGTCATAAATGCCGTTGTCAGATGCACGGGTTATGGAATTTTGGGATGTTTGCCAGAAAGGGGCAATAAAACATAGGAAATGACACACAAATAAAATTCACTTTCCTAAAAGCTTCCCTCCTTTTCAAAGGCTTGCTTCTACCTCCCTTCAACCCCCCTCCCATGCTTCCGGACACTTCCTTCCTTCTCGTTCTACTCACACATTTCTAGTACCTCGTTTCTGTTCTTCCTGTACCTTTTAAAAACAACTTTCTACTTTCCACTACATTTGGAAAAACAACTACAGTTATCTTGGTATTAGCCAGTGTTACTTTCATAGATGCTTTGCTTGCACCAGAACTCTTTCATTCTGCTTTGCTCTCATAATTATTACATATCTAACAAAGACATTCAGACTGATTTTATACTTAGGCAATAAAGGAATGGACAAATAAGCCTAGTTCTGCTCTGTCACTTTGACATGTGTTCACTAGAACAGGGGAGAAATTCAATTCAGTTTGCATTTAAAGCCGAATCTATCAAATTTGCACTTCCTGAAACAATATGAGAATTGAAACACAGCCATTCTTTGAAATTTATTTATTAGATTTATATCCCACCCTTCCTCCCAGTAGGAGCTCAGGGCTAAATGTGCACTTAACTGAAAGTTGCAATGTACTTCTCCAACCAATCTTTACTAAAATGCATGTATTAGAGGAAAGTGTGTATAGGAATGAATATATTAGTGAAAAATAACATACAAAAATGCATTATATTAAAAGAAATTGCTTGCAACAATGTGTACATTAATCAAAACTGCATACAAAATGTGTTTATTAGGAGAAATTCACACTAAAATGCTGAAGAATTTTCATTAGGATTTTTTTTAAAAAAAATTGGCAAATTGCTGCAGAAATGCAGAGAATTCAAGGTTGGAAAAATGAGAAACTGAGAGAACCAAAACTGTCATATCCTTCCATCCCTAACGTTCACTCATAAACCCATTCCACCCCATTCGCACATCAACCTGCAATTCAATAAAATCAGCACAAAAATTCTCATTTAAGTATACATTTTAATTGTATTTTCTATCAAAAGACATATTTCTAAATGTATTTGCTTCCAAAAGCATGCATCTTTAAATGCATTTGGATACATGTTTTTAAGCTGACAACTGTGCTTGACCTACTGCTGTGCTGGATATTTCTTTTCTTTTTTATCATTCTTTGTCAATTTATGAGTAAAGAAATTGCATGCAAGGCGGGATAAGTAAATCCACAGGGTTTGTTTGTTTTTGGTCATGTTTAGTTTCCAGGTACCTAAAGAGTGTTTCTCAGGCTTTCTTTCATATCACCAGTAGTCCGTACTCTGCAGCCTTCCCAGATAGCCACACTTCAATTAAAGTCCAGAGCAGACACCATATGGCAACTCGTCTCATAGGGGTTTTCAGATCAGGAAGTGTGGGCAGCTAAGGAGACTGCAGGATGTTGGAGACGTTGGTAGCAGAGCACCTACACTTGTAACAAGTAACCTGAGCCAGCAGGGGGTGATGGAAGAACAGGTTGCCTTTCTGTTTCTCACCAATTCCTTCTTTAGTAAATCACTTGTTGATATGAAGATTGTTTTTCTCAGGCTTTACTTTCTTCCTCCTCCATATTATTAGTTGGATAGATAGCATGTGACAGTTCTGACCTTGTGCCTCTGTAAAGGCCACATAGCATGCCTGCACTCAAAATGGTTTTATTTCCCAAGAGTAATAAGCCTTAAGATTCTTTATTTTTTTAGCCACCAGACTTACCAGACTATTAATTTTGTCACTGCACTGAAATATATACTGAACTCCAATAAAAGAAATATTTATTGGAAAGCTAGACACACACATCCCACCCTCAGCCACCTCACAATGATGTGATAATCTTAGAACCCCACACCTGCCAAGATTCCATGAAGCAGAAGCAACTTTTGTAGAAGAAAACTTTTGAGGAATTTGCAGACATATTTTGGCACAGCACTAACTGGATCATTTGGGAAGTGCAAAAGCCAGTGGATAAGTTCTGATCTGCACACTACTATGGAAGGTGTATATCACATCAGAATTCAGAAAAGCTGAGTTCCTCAAGCATCTTTAAAAAATGCTAAGCAATGCACAATGCTAATATAATAGTAAAAACAGCAATGAAAGTGATATAAACACTTTGAGAAGTGACACACCAATGGTAAATCAGCATATAAAAGAAAACAAGAAGAGTATAGCTTGTTTTTGAGTGCATAGTTATTAATATTTATACATTTTTATTGTTTGAGTTTTCTTGTAATCTGCTGTATAGGAATACTGGGAACTACTTTGTTCTACCAAATCAGACCATTGGTCCATCTAACAACAATGGCTGGAATTGGCTCTCCAGGGTTCAGGCACGGTATGTGGCATCCATGGGCAAGGGCACATCAAAGTGACCCACTTCCATACCCACTGCTCTCCTCTTCCTTTTAAAAGTGGACACCGTCACATGGAAAGCCCAGCTCAACAGCTTTCTTAGGCATTTGGTGTTTCAGCACACTCTAAATACCCAAGTCCATGCTACTGATCCCCTTTGAGAGCTCTTCTGCAAACAATAAGTAAGTCCTCACTTTACTTCAAGCAAGGCCATTCCTTTCTTGGCAACTCTGATTCAGCCTTTTTCTGGGGCAGCAAGGCGTGAAGAAAGGGGAAACCCTCTTGCAGTTCCCCTCCAGGACACCCCCATATTTTTTCTGGTAAATAAATGTTGAAATAAAGGGGCCTACTGAATGAGGCCTGCTTCTCTATCCGCACATACTCTCTTCAGGGACTCAGAAAGGCTCCTCTCTTTACATGAGATCTGCAGCTCTCTATACATCCTAGTTCCTCTTCCAGAAGTCTTTGATAGCTTGATAAGGACTCCTGCCGGTCCATCTGATACAGTCCCTCTCCCTTCCTCTAGACCCAGAACTCATTTTATAAAAGTCTCAGAGGCATTTGCAAGGTGATTTCCTGCAGCTGCTACTACTCCAGCTATCTTCTGTCAGAGATTCTACCAACTGCTGCTGTGAAATGGGCTTCCAGTTCAGCATCTAAGTAGGCTGGAAAAACAGAGTTGTAATCAACCAAATCCTGCTCAGAGTAGACCCATTGAAATGCATGAAGCTGTTAGTCATGTCTATTAATTTCGATGGGTCTACTCTGAATAGGACTAGCATTGACTATTACCAACATCCTTCACACAGGGGTCTTTACCAATACTATCTGGATGTTTGATATTGAAGCTGGCAGGGTTGGCTGGCCCACCGAAGAAGGGGAAATGGTCCACCAACAGTAGCCAGCCTCCCCAGTTTCCACTTAACCTGAGAGTTTGAGCCCATTGTTCTATTTTTCTCCCACAATGTAATCACTCACTCTCTATCTTTCTTCATCTGCATTGTTATGGCCTGGAACTGACCCCCATAACTCTCTAGACAGCAAAATAGCCCAGCTTTTTCCCCAAGACTTTCCCCACAGAAAAATAGTTTTTTTTTCTGTAAAAAAAAAAAAAAGAGAACAGAAAAGAAAAAGAAACGAAAAATATTTTATTTATTTATTTTTATTTTATTCAGCTTATATCCCGCCCGACTAGCAAACAGCTCTCTGGGCGGCAAACATAGAAACATATACAATAATAAAATTACAAGATCAATATAACAAATATAAAAGTACATCATCTAAAATACCAATTACAACATTTACATAAATAACTTAGATTAAAATGCCTCAGCGTTCAGGCAGGGCGATAAGGCTCACCGATCCTCCAAATAGCCTCCTCTCCTTGAGATTGGTAAACACCTAGCCAATCAGGACAGAGTTAATTGTCACGTTTTGCACAGAGTGGTTCATTCCAGACTGACATGCATAACCATCCACTACAGGTTCTTCAAAATACTTCCCCCAGTTTTACACTGATTGGTGTCCCTGGACCAACAGAATTTATTCACAACGCTTCCAGCCAATAACAATATTGCTGATGATGATGCAATTGGGGGGGGATGTAGTCAATATGCCACTTTGGAGAATGGGTGGGAAACAGCAGAAGGAGCAGGAAGGCAGGGTGAATTGCAACCATGACCAGATTGCTTGGTTTCTGCAATGCACTGGGAGAAAACAACTTCCTTTTTTTGCAGTGCAGCACTGAAAAGCGCCCTCACCCCTTATCATCTCTACTTCATTCTGGCCCTCAGGACATGATAGAGTCATCGGTGGCCTGCTGTGAAGAGTTTGCTGGACACTTTCAAAATAAGATCTTATGCATCCATCGGGACTTAGACTCCCAGTTTATAGCAGTTAATCCTAATGAGGTGTCCGGAGCACAGTCCTGTCATGTTTTATTGGATGAGTTTCAGTTCGTTCAGCTCGAGGACGTGGACAAGGTGCTTGGACAGGTACGTGCAACCACTTCGATACTGGATCCTTGCCCCTCTTGGCTAATAAAAAGCAGCAGGGATGGAACAGCTAGTTGGGCCAGGGAGGTGATAAATGCCTCTTTACGAGAGGGAGTGGTCCCTGGCCGTCTGAAAGAGGCGGCAGTGAGACCACTTCTGAAAAAACCTTCCTTGGACCCAGATAATTTCAACAGCTACAGACCAGTAGCGCATGTTCCATTCCTGGAGCGAGTGGTTGCCGGCCAGCTCCAGGCACTGTTGGATGAAACCGATTATCTAGACCCATTTCAATCGGGTTTCAGGCCTGGTTTCAGCACCGAGACAGCCTTGGTCACCCTGTATGATGACCTATGTCGGGAGAGGGACAGAGGGAGTGTAACTCTGTTGATTCTCCTTGATCTCTCAGCTGCTTTTGATACCATCGACCATGGTATCCTTCTGGAGAGGCTCGTGGAGTTGGGAGTTGGTGGTACTGCTTGGCAGTGGTTCCGCTCCTACTTGGTGGGTCGTCTCCAGAAGGTAGTGCTTGGGGAACATTGCTCGACACCATGGGCTCTCCAATGTGGAGTCCCGCAGGGGTCGGTTCTGTCTCCCATGCTTTTCAACATCTACATGAAGCCGTTGGGTGCGGTCATTAGGAGATTTGGAGTGCATTGTCATCAGTATGCTTCTCCTTTTCATCTTCTTCAGGTGAGGCTGTCAATGTGCTGAACCGTTGCCTGGCCTCAATAATGGACTGGATGAGAGCTAACAAACTGAGGCTCAATCCAGACAAGACTGAGATGCTGTTGGTACGCGGTTTCTCTGATCAGACTGTGGATATATACCCTGTCCTGGACGGGGTTACACTCCCCCTAAAGGAGCGGGTTTGTAGTCTGGGAGTTCTTTTAGATCCTTCCCTGTCACTGGAGGCTCAAGTAGCCTCGGTGGCACGGAATGCGTTCTACCATCTTCGGTTGGTAGCCCAGCTACGTCCCTATCTGAGCAGGGAGGACCTCACATCAGTGGTACATGCTCTGGGAACCTCGCGATTGGATTACTGCAATGCGCTCTACGTAGGGCTGCCTCTGAAGACAGTTCGGAAGCTACAGCTTGTGCAAAACGCGGCTGCCAGATTGATAACGAGGACCAAGCGGTCCGAACACATAACACCTCTTCTGGCCCACTTGCATTGGCTTCCAATTTGCTTCCGAGCCAGATTCAAAGTGCTGGTTTTGACCTATAAAGCCTTATACGGCGCGGGACCACAATACCTGTTGGAACGCCTCTCCCAATATGAACCTGCCCGTACACTGCGCTCGACATCGAAGGCCCTCCTCTGAGCTCTGACCCACAGAGAAGCTCAGAGGGTGGTAACAAGAACTAGGGCCTTCTCAGTGGTGGCCCCCAAACTGTGGAACAGTCTCCCCGATGAGGTGCGCTTGGCGCCGACGCTGCTGTCTTTTCGGCGCCAGGTTAAAACCTTCCTCTTTTCTAGGGCTTTTAATTTAACTTAACTCAGTTTTAAAGTGTGTTGTAATTGTTTTTAGATCTTTCATTCTCTGTACTTTTGCTGTATGGTATTATCGGATTTTATTGTATATATTTGTATTGCTTGTTGTTCACCGCCCAGAGAGCTATGCTAGTGGGGCGGTATAAAAATTTAATAAAATAAATAAATAAAATAATACTTCTCCCTGCCCCTTACCACCTCTTATCCTTCCTCTTTCTTCCACCTCCAAGCCCCTAGGATGCTCTTTCCTCCTCCCACTACTTAAACTCTGTCTGTCTCTCTAACAAGTGTACTTTGCTTATTGTGACCTCTGGCTCTGTTTATCCTGAGGCCCAGCTGCTGTTAACCACCCTGCCTCCTCTACCCTGTCCTTCACCCCACCAGCCCCAGTTGTTAGCAGCTGCCACTGGAAGCTAGAACCTTTTGTAAGGCGTGTGCTCTGCCACTGAGCATCATAACCGTGCAGGCTATGTTCTGCCTCCACTGTCAGAGGCAGTATGCTTCTGAACACCAGTTGCTGGAAACTGGAGGAGGGGAGAGTGCTCTTGTACTCAGGTCCTGCCTGCTTGTGGGCTTTCCACAGGCAACTGGTTGGCCACTGTGAGAACAGGAGACTGGACTAGATGGACCACTGGTCTGATCCAGCAGGTGCTTCTTATGTTCTTACTGCTCTTTCCTTTGAAAGCTTCCCTCTGATATAGCACATATAAATGTAATAAACAAACAGCAAAATGTGGTTGTTTTATTATTGGTCTCGGGACAGTCTAAAGACACATAAGGCTACCACCTTGCTAAAGCAAAGTGGTCTGGGTCTGATCAGTGTCATTCACTTTCAAAGGGGATCAGATATAAAACGTCATTCAAGACCTGAGAGAACATGACAGATCTCTTGTGTCAATGAGATAGCAAAAAAAGCCCTATGCAAACATGTCCAGGGGAGGATTTCCACAATTTGGTTGCCACCACTGAAACATAATCATCAGCTTAACTTCAGAAGCCAGAGGCTTCTGGGGCTGGAGAGGAGATCCTCCTTGGTGGAAGAAGACAGCCCTTGTGATTCATAGCGCCCGAAGAGTTTAGGGCTCTAGCTCAGACACTAGAAGGCAGTGAAGCTATTTAGTCATTGGGACAAGACATTCAAAGGGGCTGCAGAACAGTGATGTAAATTAAAATAAATCTAGCCTTATGCCAGATATTTTCTCCATCACAAAATAAAGACTCTAGATTACCAAATGTTCAGTTTTGGTTACGTTACAATTAAAAATAATGAGGCGCCTGGTAATTCAGGCTTGATTAGCAGGTCTCCAGTTTTGATTAGTAAATTGCAGTAGTAATCAAGGTTAATTCTCATTGCTAAGCTTTTTTTTTTTTTAATGTCTCCAAGAGAAATTTCTCTCTCTTAAGTTTCAACAAAAGCATATGAGATGCTTCTGAAAGGGAAACATGCACAGGATATTTCAGATTTCCCAACCCAATGAAACAATGGTGTTTCAGTGGCTTAATTTCCTAGGACACAAGACTCTATCACATGCCCTACCATGTACAGACATTATTCCTCCCTCCCTCCCTCCTCCCTCCCTCCCTCCCTCCCTTCCTTCCTTCCTTCCTTCCTTCCTTCCTTCCCTGGGATGGATAAAAAAAATGGTTTATTTATTTTCTTACATTTATAAGAGATGTGGCCAGAAGATTTGACTGACATCTGTGACTCCAGCTTTGGGGAACAGGCCAATATGTTTTTGTTTTGGAGCTGCTCTGTGTGTTCCCAATTCAACTTGTTATTCAGGACCAAATTAGACTGGTTAAAAACAAAGTTTCTTCCCGTTCACTATAATAGGGAATATAAAAACAGTTATCACTTTATTTCCTTTTCTCAGAATTGGATGTAATTTGCACACATGGTTACCTCTTCTGAGGGATGAGGCCTGCCAAATTTCAGAATGATAGCTGTAGCATTTTTTCTTTAAGGACAGCCTTTATTGTTTGGGGAGAGATCTCTCTCTTACTCCATTGACTAGCATCGAGGAACGGAGTGGGAGGGAAATCATGGATCATCAGGAAAGATTGGGGTGTGGAAAATGCCACCCGCACAGCATGGACCCTGCTACCCCAAAGGTCATCATGAGGGTGAGGGTTTGCCCCCACCTTGGATTTGGGGAGATAAAACCTCTTCTCCTTGGGAGAGAAAAATCTCTCTGTTGACTTTCATAGGGGAAGGCAGTGGCAGAGAAAGGACCGTGGATCCTGTATACTGAAGTGTAGGAAATGTTCCCCTCCCAGCAAGGATCCTGTTAACCAAGGGTAATTGGGGGAGAGGTAGATATCTACCCTCAACAAAGAGATTTTTGGGGATACAGTCTGTCCTTCCTGGAAGAAAGTGCTTTCTCCATTGTTTTGCAGAAGGGAACGGGTGGTGAAAAAACACCAGTGGGAAACAAATCAGCATAGATCCATGTGGAACATTTTTTAATATATATTTCCAAAATCCCTCCCCCAAATCATTGTGATTGGAGGTCCCTGGGAAAATAATTCACTATGATTCAAACCTAGACCTGTCAGTCAAAATGAAAGATCTCTCCACCTCTTCACCCCCTCCCCACTTAAGCTCAGGACATTTTCCTAGTCCGCTTGATTTTGGGTTTTAAAGAAAATGCAGCGGTCGCTTTAAAAATGCAGCACTTGGCAGGCATCAGAGTCCATAGAGTGACTCGGGACTTTAGGAAGTTCCTGATCCAGCTCACAATGCCTTATTAACAGATCACTCTCCAATTCGGGCATGAGAAAGGGTCACCCAAATCACCCCTATTGGCCCTATCATTCAGGAAGTGGAGAGAGTTGATGCCTACCTTTATCATTTCTATCCCAGCTTTCTTTCATCATGGTGGCATACCTGTGTTCCCAAATGATCACTCATCCAGGCACTGACCAGGCCTAGACTCGCTTAGCTGCAGGAAAGTGTTGGCCTCATATGCTTTCAGACTATTGCCTGATGTTACTGTTGTTCATAATTAGCTCTGGTTCACACTGCAGATTTGTCCAACTTTCTAACGCTCTGATTTATTATGCAGTGAGCATCATTACCCTGAAAATCCTTGTTTCAACTTGGAATACAAAGGAGATCCTGAGCATGTGCAGTGACTGTTCAGTAATACCACACTGTGACCACTGGAAGGGCTTCTTATGTAGGACAAGATAGCCTGGCCATCTGGAGGGAGGGTGGAGGAACAGGAGAGCAGGCTGGAGGGACTGGAGAGGTCTAGAAAAGCAGCCATCCAGGACCAAACTTAGGGCCAAGGGGAGGGAGAATCCCAGAAGGGAGGGGTCTGCATCTCAAGCTACAAGAATTTGGGCCTAACCCATACAGAGGAATGAGAGATGGAGCAAGAATGAGTGTGTATTTAGCATTCAGAGGACTAACAGTAGTGTGTGTGGGGGGGGAGCAAGGAGTGATAACATCAAAGGAGGCATATTGGCTACCAAAGCTGGCTCTAGACATTCAGCTGTCTGAGGCAGGAAGATCCCTCAGTCCATGGCCCGACAGAACCAGCAGCCAAATCTTACTTCAGCAATCTGAATGGGACAGTGTTTCCCAGGGCACCTGAGTACAGCAGGTTTCTTTAGGGGAGTGCATCACAGGTCTGTGGCACACATACAGCTCTGACCTCCAACAGAGGGGAATGGCCAAAGGACACAGGTGGAAAGACGGGTGGGCTGCCACCTCTAACATCTGCCCCCTGAGGTTATTGCATCACTCTGTAATGATAGGTCTGACCCAATTGCCTCACTCTGCCTAATGGTAGGGACAGCGTAAATGCAGGCTTGGCAATGGCAATGTCTCCAATTCCCTACTGACTACCAGTGGTATTAGGAAATAGACAAAGGAGGAGACCGTCTCCCAGCCTATTGGAGCCAGGGGCTGATGGACTGTTATTTTTTTGCTCCATAGCCAAGCAGCCAGCCATATGCGGAGTGAAGTCACCAGCATGTAAGGCTTGCTAGATAAGTCTTTGTGGCTTAAATGTCTGGGTTCGGGGTTACAATGTGTCACCCACCAGTCCTACCAGCATACACGCCCTTCACCATTGTTGCAGGTTCTTCTCTGCCTGCTCTTCCTTATATTTGTGGACTCTGGAATAGCATGCGCTGCTGCATTTTAAAAGCCAAGAAGGCACCTGTTCATTCAAGTTAAAAAATGTACTGGGGGGAAAAACACCCTGCACTACACATAAGAAAGGGCAGATCTGTCCATGTTGGTTTTCTCCATTTTTCATTTTCCCAGTCTTGTTCAGTTCTCCACATTTCCACATCAGTTTGCAATTAAAAAAAAACCCTTATGAAAATTCATTTTACTGTGAAAGTTCCTCTAATATACACATTTTCCTATGCAATACGTAATACGCCTAATACACAGTTTTTGCAAACCAATTTCCCCTAATATAGTACATTTTTGTATGCTGTTATTCTGTGCTACTTTGGATGCTTTTCACTCATAAATGCCTTTTTATACACACTTGACCCCAGTATATGAATTCTTGTACATGTTACATGGCTGGAGAACAGTACTGCAAAATTTGGAGATGTGTGGATTTCAAAGAATGGCTGTGTTTCAGTTCGCATACTGTTTTGGAAAGTGCACATAATGCCTTTAAATACAAACTAAATAAAATGTCTCACCCTTCTGTATTCTGTAGTTTGCAGAAAACCTTGCCTTCCCCCTATAATCTGACATGGAGCCTCTCTGTGTAAAGCGCTCCTTGCATCCTAATGTTGATTGGCATCTCTGACCTAAATTATAGATTACCATAAAGAGAAGAATAGTTTGAAACACCCTATCATATGGATTTAAGTAACAACAACAATGCTTGCATATTCATCGATTCATCATTGTGATGAGGAAGCCAGGATTTTGTTGGCTAATAAAGACACAACATTAAATGAAGAACAGGCCCAGCAAAGAGAGAGGTCATCACAGCTTTTTAAAAAAGCTTGTTGCAACCTTTCAAGACAGGATGTCTGTGTGGCTTTAATTGTTCAGTGTTTCACTTTCCACCATGGGAGTTGCAAATGTACAAGCCTTATTCTCATAATGCTGCAATATAAACCTCCATTTAAACTTGATGGGTCCCCTTTCAATGAAATTTTATTTTCCAGGCACTTTTGTGATGTGATCTTTTACGAGCAGTGTGAATGAGATACTGTGGAGATATTAAGCCATGCAAAACAGCAGAGCTAAAATAGCAATTTTAAGCAAAATGGGAGGGGGAGAGTGGTAATCAACGAGTGTGTCCAGATTTCTTTGAGAAAAAAATATATAGCAGCAAGCCTGTCGGCAACTCTGGCTGAAAATGATCAGTGTATGTCTATTTCCTATTTCCTCTTCCTGTCTCCTGGGCACAAGTTTTGCCATAAAGAACATGTGTTTCTTAGAAGTCTCGCAAACCAGCCAGAAAAGTCAGTCTTCTCAAGGAACAAGCCAGGCAAAAGAAAAGAAAGTGCTTCTCCACATGATGCTTAAGGAATTTAAGGAAGTCACTGCCACAAGATGTAGTGATGGCCATTGTTTAGATTAGAGGTGAGGAACCTTTTTCACCCTGAGGGCAGCATTTCCTTCTGGTGGTGGGTGGAGCCAAAGGCAGAAGTGGGTGGAGCAACAGATGCAACTTTTATCTTAGTACAACACACACACACTTCAGAATCCTTCACCCAGGCAAACAAGAGGCATTAGCAGAGTTCAAGGAAACATTCTAGCAAGGAAAAACAGCCGAGGTGCAAAGCAGAGCCAATGAGGGGTTTAGGCAGGGGAGAGGAGGTGTAGCCTGGGGAGAGTTCTGAGGTGCAGATAAAGAGGCCTGGGGAGTTGCATTTGGCCCCTGGGCCTGAGGTTCTCAAGTCCGGACTTAGATGGCTTTAAAGGGGGATTAAATGAAAATTCATGGAGGAGAGATTTGTCAGTGGCTATGGAAAAATGCTATACAGTAGGGCCCCACTTCTTGGCGCCCCGCTTTTCAGTGTTCCACTTATATGGTGCCAGTGGGGCGATCAGCTGGAGGGGGGCTGGAGCTCCCCACGCTCCAGCTGATCTCACCGGAGGAGGGGAAGATCAGCTGAAGCATGCTCCAGCTGATCTTCTCCAATTCTGGCGTGATCAGACTCCCACGCTCACCCAAAGAGGGGAAGATCAGCTGTAGCGTTCTACAGCTGATCTTCCCCTCCTCGGGCACGGTCAGCGGGTTAGGTTCCAGACCCCAACGCTACAGCTGATCTGCTTTTCGGCACTTTTTGCTTTTCGGCGTGGGTCTGGAACCTAACCTGCCATATGAGTGGGGCCCTACTGTATATGTGTATGTTTGTGGTTTTTTTTTTTATAAATATGACCTCTGTGATTGCCATGAGGCCTTGTTTTGGTACATTGTTGCAAGCCTACTTGGTAGTGGTTGCTAGGTGACAGGTTCTGGGAGGAGGGAGACACGATTGCTTTAAGATGGGGTCTGATCAGGTAAATTCTTTCTGATTGGCTGGAGGGTCCACGCAGTTGGGAGTTAACTGACAGTTATCAGTTAGAAAGGGGAGTTAGTGATAGAGTCAGGAGCTGGTTGGTAAGAACAGCTGAGTGAAGGACTGAAGTCTATATCGTTACCCAGGGTGTTGCTAATTAGGGATGGGATCCACATTTTAGTGCTGGTTCTATTTTTGCTCCATCAAACTTCTTTCTGGTACCACTTCATCAGGGATCAATGTTCGCTATTTGCTATACAGATGCATTTCCCCCCCCCGAAAAAATATCGATATCAATACTGATATTTTTAAAAATATTTTCATAGATTTGTTAAAATATTGATATTTTAAACGAAATATCAATATTAATATTGAGGGAAATATTAATATTGATATTTTGAGGGAAATAGCAATATTAATATTGATTATTTTTCCAACAATACAGCAACTAGTATGTAGGGACAAAGAGAACTATTACAATATAATAGTATAGAAATAGAAGAGGACAACAAAAAGGGTAGAACAAGAGCCCTATTCTAAAAGATTAGAGAAATTAAAGGGAAATTTAAACCAAGAGTAGGAATGTTGAATAATCAACAGGGAAACACACTGATTGATCAAGATGAAATAAACGGAAGATGGAAACAATACACTGAAGAACTCTAAAAAAGAGATGCAAGGATGACAGATTCATTCATGGAGGAACCATATGATGAAGAACCAGAAATTTTAGAATGTGAGGTGAAAGCTGCTCTTAAAATACTTGGAAGAAACAAATCACCAGGAACAGATGGCATACCAATAGAGTTGCTACAAGCTACTGGGACTGAATCTGTCCAAAATAACAAAAAATTGTCAACAAATATGGAAAACTAAACAATGGCCCACAGACTGGAAGTGTTCAATATATAACCCAATTCCAAAGAAAGGGGATTCTAGGGAATGCAGTAATTATCAAACTATTGCCTTAAATCCCATGCAAGTAAAGTAATGCTCAAGTTTCTACAACAAAGGCTGTTACCGTATATGGAGCAAGAAATGCCAGACGTCCAAGCTGGATTTAGAAAGGGAAGAGGCAACAGAGATCATATTGCAAGCATACGTTGGATAATGGAAAGGACCAAGGAATTTCAGAAGGAAATCACCCTGTGCTTTATAAATTACACCAAAGCCTTTGATTGTGTAGATCATGAAAAACTATGGAATGCTTTAAAAGAAATGGGGGTGCCACAGCATCTGCTTGTCCTGATGCGCAACCTATGCTCTGGACAAGAGGCTACTGTAAGGACAGAATATGGAGAAACCGATTGGTTCCCAATAGAAAAGGGTGTGAGACGGGTGTATTTTATCACCCTACTTGTTTAATCTATATCCTGAACATATCATACGTAAAGCAGGATTGGACCAAGATGAAGGAGGTGTGAAAACTAGAGGGATAAATATCAATAATTTAAGATATTCAGACAATACCATACTACTAGCAGAAACCAGTAATAATTTGCAACGAATGCTGATGAAAGTTAAAGAGGAAAGCACAAAAGCAGGACTACAGCTGAATGTCAAGAAGACTAAAGTAATGACAACAGAAGATTTGTGTAACTTTAAAGTTAACAATGAGGACATTGAACTTGTCAAGGATTATCAATACCTTGGCACAGTCAACCAAAATGGAGACAATAGTTAAGAAATCAGAAGAAGCCTAGGACTGGGGAGGGCCGCTATGACAGAACTAGAAAAGGTCCTCAAATGCAAAGATGTATCACTGAACACTAAAGTCAGGATCATTCACACCATGGTATCCCCTATCTCTATGTATGGATGAGAAAGTTGGACAGTGAAAAAAGCAGATAAAAGAAAAATCAACTCATTTGAAATGTGGTGTTGGAGGAGAGCTTTGCACATACCGTGGATGGTGAAAAAGACAAATAATTGGGTGTTAAAACAAATTAAACCAGCACTATCACTAAAGCTAAAATGATGAAACTGAGGTTATCCTACTTTGGACACATAATGAGAAGACCTGATTCACTAGAAAAGACAATAATGCTGGGAAAAACAGAAGGGAGTAGAAAAAGAGGCAGGCCAAACAAGAGATGAATTGATTCCATAAAGGAAGCCACAGACCGGAACTTATAAGAACTGAACAGAGTGGTTCATGACAAGTGTTATTGGAGGTCACTGATTCATAGGGCTGCCATAAGTTGTAATCGATTTGAAGGGACTAAACAACAACATTTGTGAGACATTTTTAAAAAAAATACCCTGCTTCATCAACAGAAAACCAGTAGGAAAAAAACCAATCCGTGAGGACAAAAAACTCAAATAAACAGGAAATCCAATGTCAAATTCCAATTTTGCGAAATTTGAAAATGCACGTATTAGGAGAAAGCAGCACATACAAATGAATCTATCAGTGAAAATAACATACAAAAATGCATTGTATTAGAAGCAAATACTTCTACAAATGTGTACATTCATCAAAATGGCATATAGATATGTGCTTATTAGTAAAAAAATTACACTAAAAAGCTGAAGAATTTTCATGAGGATTTTTTAATTTAAAAAATCCTCAAATTGTTGCAGAGAGCCCAAATTAAGATTGAAAAAAATGAAAAACAGAGCACAGTAATTGACATATCGTTCCATCTCTTGCCATGACTCGTTGAGTTGGTGACAAATACAGGTCTGTTCTGGATAATGCATGCACTTCTTGCACTTGCTGTGATATTTCTTTGCCAGCAGTAGGAAGAGTGCTTAAATTCTGGGGTTTAATTTATTTTCCATTGAAAAGCTGTTACTGTAGACGCAGCAGCAAGACTTTTAAATCAGGTCAGATGAACAAAGCATTCCAGTGTCATTTTTATATTACTGATTGTGGTTGATGTCATTTTCACAAAACAAAATTATAACCAAACTGGATATTATAGGTCAAAGTACCACAAAGAGTATATAGATACATTTCCATCAATAAATCTGCCCTCTTCCTGCTCCGATGCAGGCCTACAACCCTTAATGATTGACATTTTTACCACTAAATTATGCTATGTCTGCTTCTAGAAGAAATGTCTCCATTATAAAATTAGCTAACCATCAACATAACATAAAATAACTTGAATATGGTGTCATTTCACAGGGATATTGATTTGTACAGACTTACTGGATTAAATCTTGGTTTCCCATAAAAGGAGCAGCTGTTACATCTTTCAGTAGACAGAAAACTACAGTCTGTTGAATACATATACTTCGAGGGTATTTAAACCTCAGATGATTGAAAGGAAGAGAGGATCAAGACAAATGTATTTTTCACTGCAGCATTTCCATTACAATTCCTGAGAAATGGGGAGCTTTTTTGGCTACAAACATTCCATGTGCTCTAAGCCCAATAAGGCACAAACAATATGATAGCCAAATGGCCAGTAATTTACAGGTATAATAGTAAAGCCATGTTCTTGTGGGGTGCCACTATTGAACTAAGACAGATCTTTGAGGAAGGACCATAGCTCAGTGGTAGAACTAATCCTTTGCTTGCTGAAGATTCCAGGTTTGATCCCTGGAGTCTCCAATTAAATGGATCTCATAATGAAGCAGGAGATGTGAAAGACTTCTTTCTGTGACCCTGGAAAACTGTTACTTCTAGTCATAGTAGAAAATGCTCATGTAAATGGATAAATATACTGCTATAAAGCAGCGTCTTATACCAGGTTCTGTTAGGCTTCAAGTTCTGCCTTAGCTCCACCAATTGCTATCAAATCCTGTCTTGGCTTTACTCCATACCTTCAGATTCAATGATCTTCCAAGCCCTTCCAGGTTTACCATAACCTGGGTCCACTTGCCCTGGTTTCACTTCCACACTGCCCTACCCAAGCTTTCAGCAAATTAAAGCCTTACAGCACAATCCTTACCATGTCTACTCAGGTTTAAGTCCTATTAAAATCAAGTGGGTTTACTCCCAAGTCAGTGGGGTTAGAGCTTGGAAAAGTTACTTTTTTGAACTACAACTCCCATCAGCCCAATCCAGTGGCCATGCTGGCTGGGGCTGATGGAAGTTGTAGTTCAAAAAAAGTAACTTTTCCAAGCTCTGGTTAGGATTGCAGCCTTTGTTGATTGGACATTGGTTAAGGGTTGTTGAACATCAATGGGAAGGGCTATAGCTGAGTAGTACATCTGCTTTGCATGCAGAAGGTGCCAGGTTCAATCCCTGGCATCTCCGGGTAGGAGCTGGGAGAGATTCCCTGTCTGAAGCTCTAGAGAGCTGCTGCCAGTCAGAGTAGACAATACAGAGCTAGGTGGACCAGTGGGTCTGACTTAGTTTAAGGCAGCTTCCTATGTTAGTCTTAAACTGCAATTCTATGCGCAGTACCTAGGAGGAAGCCCACTGAACACAGGGGGTATTACTTCTTAGTTAACATCTGCGCTGGTGCAAGACATTGGGCTGCCTGAACAAAGCACAATATAGCACCCCCTCCCATGTCATGTACAGAAGGTGACCAGAATGAATCTTACTTCAGCTCTCGTGATGGGACAGCATATCCAATGCAACTGAATGCACCAGGCTAGCACAGGGCCAGCCACATTAGCACTCACAGTTTTGAGTTCCAACATCTTGCTGCTGTTCTCCACCTTGCCACATCTGCTGCCTCACTTTGCTTAATGGTAGGAGCAGCTGGGATTAACATGCATAGGAATGAGCAAGAGCAGATTTTAATTAACAAGACTGAGAGGGAAGGATGGATGGATCTGTCATTTTTGGTTCTCCCCATTTCTCATTGTTCCAGTCTTCAATGTGGTCCTCCACATGTCTGCAACAATTCACATTTTTTTTAAAAAAAAAAGAATGAAAATTTATCAGTATTTTAGCACAAATATCCCCCAAAGGACACATTTTTGTATGCAGTTTTGATAGATGTGTACATTTTTGAAAGCAATTTTCACTCATATATTCATTTTTATGCACACTTTCCCCTAATATATGCATTTTGCTAGTTTGTTTCCAGCCCCAGTTCAAGGTGCTCATGTTAGTGTTTAAAGCCCTAAACAACTTAGGTCCCAAATATCTGAAAGACTGCCTCCTTCCCTGCAGTCCATCTCGGGTGTTGAGATCAGCAGAGCGGGCCCTTTTGGTAGTTTCATCACCCTCAGAAGCTCAGGGTTTGGTGGCCCAGGAGAGGGCATTCTCTGCGGCAACCCCTAAGCTGTGGAACACCCTTTCCACTGAAGTGCATCTGGTGACTTCATTGTGCAACTTTTGACAAATGCTGAAGACGCACCGCTTTCCTCTAGTATTCGACACCTGAGATGTATATTTTTAGGACCTACCCTATTTTCTGTGATGTTGTTTAGGTTGTTTTTTTCATTATGAGTTTTAAAATTGTTGTAACCATCCCTGGGACCTCTAGGTGAAGGGCGGGTAATAAATTGTTGTTGTTGTTGTTTGGTTGGAGAACTGCATCACAAAATTTGGATCAGTGCAAATTTTGAAGGATGGCTTTGTTTCAGTTCTCATGTTGCTTCAGAAAGTGTGAATTGGGTAGGCTCGCCTTTAAATGTGAACCAAATTTAATTTCCCCCCCACCCTCATTGAGAGCTGAGGGAGCATGGATGGCTGAGGTTGCTGGACATTATAGTGCCAACTATCAGGAGGGCACCGGGTTGGTGAAGGCTGCCTTGGGGCATTGTAATTTGAAACTAGTCTCACCCAAACTGATTTTGCCACGATATAAAAAAGAAGCTATTGGAGGTCTGAGCCTTGTAATGTTTTTAAACATGTCTCTTTCAAACTTGTAGGTGGTCTCACAAAGGGCTGCGTTTCAAAATATTTAAGCTGGTTTTGGCAGGAAGACTAAATTTGAACTGGCAAAGTTCAAACAGTTAATGGGCTTAATCTTTTCAAAATAAACTGTACAGTTCCAAAGCTGCATGGACGGCTCTCCTAAATTATATAGTAGGAGATCCCCGTGCCTCCATGTACAGCTAAGGAAACCGAGACAGGGGTAACTGAAAATAAACAGAGAAGTTTAATTTATTGCTTCAGAAAGAATAAAGGCTGAAGATATGAGAGCATCAACAGCATAAAAGAAGAGGTCTTTCAGTCATTCTCAAAATGTAGAACAAAAATCTGTATGGGTATAATGATATGTGACTTATTTTTCCTTTTATAATTTCAGGGATTATGTGAAAATGCTCATTAGTCTTTGACATGTGATGTAGATAAATAGATTGGCAGGCCTCCAAAGGAGGATGTGTTCATATTTTGTTTACTCCTCACCTTTGACTTGAAGGGAATCTCCACAAACCCCTGCCTGCTGCCATAAAAATTCAATGGCTTTTGAGACTTCTTTCAGTTTGAAACGCCCTTCAGTGTCACATGCAGAGCTTGGAATAAACTGGTTTGCTTTCACAAAGTTAGCTGGGTTAGTTCAAAACTCTCTGGACTACATCTGAAAACAGTTCTCATAATTGCTGAGTGAACTGAATGTGAATTGAGTTCATTTTGGGGTAGACCTTTGAACAATTTCTAGTTCATCTCCAAGTTTACTCTCTTACATGTGTTTTTTTCTCTCGAGACTCTCTGGGACTTTTAAGTTTAAAGATCATAATTGTTGAAAAAAACATTATTATTATCATTATCATCATCATCAACAACAAGCCTTGCAAAGGAGCCCAACATTGCAGGCACACAAGCAATAAAACAATTAAAACATTTAAGAACAATTCCAATACAGATTCAGACAGGGAAATATCATATAATTCCACTGTGTGTATGCTTTGATATTTTCTTAGCCTTCTTAGGTATATGTTATACTTCAGCTGAGCTAGGGTTGTGCTAGAATTTTGCCCAATTTGGATTTGGTACTGAATTTTCCATTTATTTGCTTATTTGCTATTGTTGCAGATCAGATTTTTAATGTAGTGATTTTTTGTGGCTTTTTTTGGAAAGAGATTTTTTTTAAAAAAAAATCCACATCTAAAATATTGATATTAATATTGATTTTTTACCAACATTTCATTCAATTTATCAATATTACATTTCAAAATCTCAATATTTCCTTAAAATATTGATATTAATATGAATATTTTTTCTGAGGGAAAAAATGGATCAGTAAAAGCAGTGGTTTGCAGACAAATAATGAACTGGAATCGATACCAGACTGTTAGATTGATGAAATACTGTCAAACCGGCACTGGCCAATGGATGCCATCCCAAAGCATAGCAGTTTGTAACATTCTGAATGTTGAAATTTGCCGAGGAAAATTTGGATGAATTTGAATTGAACTGTGAACTGAATGTGAGCCAAACCAGTTCATTTTATAAAAGGGCTAATGTGAACTGGATTAGTTCCATTATGGAAATGTTCAGCGCTTTTTTTGTAATGGTACTCATTGGTACGGAGTACTGGGATCATTTTTTGCTGCACATGCCTTCCATTTTGTGCTGGCACCCACAACAGTTTTATCAAGGTAGGAGTACTGGCATCTAATTTTTACCCCCCCCTCCAAAAAAAAAGCACCAGGCATGTTGAACTTTTGAAGTAGAAATTGTTCCTATTTAAAATGAACTTTCCAAGGTCTGGTCTGATATTTGGAGTGAGGACGTCTGTTTGTAAAACACCGGGTTGTGTCCAACTCAGAGTAGACCCATTGAAATGAATGGATGTAAGTTAGTCATGGCCATTTATTTCAATGGGTCTACTCTGAGTAGGCCTAGCATTGAATACAACCCACAAACACAAAATCCTCTTAGGTACTCAGAACCCACCGATGGAATTATTTGAAACAACCATGAGCAAATATTGCTATTTAAAACAAATACATCTGAATCATCACATTTATTTCATGGCATGATTTTGCTTCACCCTTGCCACATGATCCATCAGCGAAAGAAAGAAAGAAAGAAAGAAAGAAAGAAAGAAAGAAAGAAAGAAAGAAAGAAAGAAAGAAAGAAAGGTGAATAAAGTTAGTTTGTCAGCTCCAACAGGTACCCCAAGATGTAGGAACATTTTGCCCCTTTGATTATAAATTTAAATCCATACATTAGTTTCTTATATGACAAAGGGTTTAGTAGTTGTAGCCAAATTAAGCCTCCGATTCATGCAAATGTGAAATGCTATGCTAGTCTCATTTCTGCAAGATGTATGGCAATGACTTCAACATAAAATGACATTTTTTAAAAAAATTAACAGCAAAAAAGGGGGGAAAAGGAAAAACCTCCTGAATTGCCTCTAAGTTTAATTAGAGACATCTGGGTTTGGGGGTTGAGTGAAATTTTTATTTGGAGTTTCTGAAAAGGAAGAGTTGCTGCTTGGCTGTTTATATTGCTTCATTTCTTCTGGTTCCCCACCCCCTTTCCTTTTACTTTCATGTCACAGTCTATGGGATGCTAAATAAATTTAAATGTTTTCCAAGACACCTTCCCCCAATATCCCCAGCTTTCTAGCTTCTCAAGAAACCAGGCATGAATGGCTACGACGTGGTTTGCTCCTTAAATGAGTAGCCTGCATGTTGAGAATATTGGCCTTAACAGGCAACTGATCAGCTGTTTAGGAGACAGACATAGGGTGAAATCCCATGGGTGCCCTGGTACTCATGGAAGGACTTTTGATTCAGCAGATGCCTCTGCTAGCAGAAGAGGAGGGGAGGGGATTTCTGCAAATTCCCCTGCAGTCTCCTACACTGCAGTAGCTACAGGGAAGGGCCCTAACTCAGTGGTAAAGCATTTGCCTTTGATGAAGAAGGTCCCAGGTTCAATCCCCGGCATCTCCAGGTAGAGCAGGGAAAGACTCTTTAGCTGAAACTCTGGAGAGCCACTGCCAAGTCAGAGAAAACAAATATTGAGCAAGATGAACCAATAGTGTGAGTCGGTATAAGGCAGCTTCCTATGTTTCTATGTACTTCTCCCCAACTCCCCCGAGTGGAATTTTGAGCTCCAGTTGTTGTTGTTATATGCCTTCAAGTCAATTACAACTTATAATAATAATAATAATAAAATTTTATTTTAGGCCGCCTATCTGGCTGAATGAACAGCCACTCTAGGCGGCATACATAATTAAAATTTAAAATACACATATAAATACAATTATAACATATTCAATTTACCCACATCTGTACACTGTAGAATTAAAATTAACAAGGGATTCTGTATGCCCGCTGAAACAGCCATGTTTTTAGTCCTTGGCGGAAGCCTACCAAGGAGGGGACATGGCGTAGGTCATATGGCAGAGAGTTCCAGAGGGTGGGGTCCACAACCGAGAATGCCCTCTCTCTGGTTCGCACCAGTCTAGCTGTTTTAACTGGTGGGACCGAGAGAAGGTCTTGAGAGGCTGATCTCATCAGGCGGCATACTTGGTGATGCTGGAGGCGCTCCTTTAGATACACTGGACCAAAACCGTGTAGGGCTTTAAAGGTTAACACCAACACCTTGAATTGGGCTCGGTAAACAACTGGTAACCAGTGGAGATCTTCAAGCACTGGGGTGATGTGATCCTGCCGGCGGCTATTCCTAATCAACCGTGCTGCCGCATTCTGTACCAGCTGTAATTTCTGGACCGTCTTCAAGGGTAGCCCAACGTAGAGCGCATTACAGTAGTCTAAGCGAGAGGAGACCAGGGCATGCACTACCCGCGGGAGCAGCTGAACCGGAAGATAGGGTCGCAGCCTCTGTATCAGATGTAATTGATACCAAGCTGCCCGGCTCACTGCTGATACCTGAGCCTCCATGGACAGCTGGGAGACAAGAATGACCCCGAGGCTGCGAACCTGGTCCTTCAGGGGCAAACTAACCCCATTCAGCAGCAGGTCAATATCTCCTAATCTTCTCTTATCTCCCACAAGCAGTACCTCGGTCTTGTCAGGGTTCAGTTTCAGCCTGTTACCTCCCATCCATTCACTTATGGACTCCAGGCACTTGGAAATAGTCTCCACAGCCAACTCCGGTGAGGACTTAAATGAGAGATAGAGCTGAGTGTCATCCGCATATTGGTGGCACTGCAGCCCAAATCTCCTGATGATGGCCCCCAGCGGCTTTACATAGATGTTAAATAGCATGGGAGAGAGGATAGAGCCCTGTGGCACACCACAATTAAGAGGGCAAGGGTCTGAAACCTCCTCCCCCAATGCCACTCGTTGGTGCCTGTCAGAGAGATAGGATCGGAACCACTTTAGCACAGTGCCCCCAATTCCCATTCTCTCCAGGCGATCCAAAAGGATACCATGGTCAACGGTATCAAAAGCCGCAGAGAGATCCAGGTGGACGAGGAATGAGTATTCACCCCTATCCAACGCCCTCCTCAAATCATCCACAAGAGCGACCAAGGCTATTTCAGTTCCATATCCAGTCCTGAAGCCCGATTGGAATGGATCTAAATAATTATGGCGACCCTATGAATCAGCAACCTCCAGAAGGAGAGAGAATCAATAAAAATGGTCTTGGCTCTTTTTCTATTAGTGGAAGCATCCAGGGGATCAAAAGCCTTTCTGTAAGCAGAAGGGAACCAATCAGATCCCATCCATAAAAAGGGCTCATGCAATCAGCAATGCCTTTCTCTTCTCACTTATGCTCCCAGCAAATGATATTCAGAGGCATATTCCTTCCAGTACTGGAGATGGTACATAGCCATCATGACTAGTAACCATGGGTTGCCTTATCCTCCATGAATTTGTCTAATGCCCTTTGAAGCTGGTGGCCATCACTATATCCTGTGGTAGCAAGTCCATAGTGTGAAAAAGTGACTGGGAGTAATGCTCCACAAGTTCAGAAATGGGCTTTTCTCAGCCCTACCTGGAGATGCCATAGATTGAACCTGGGAGCTCCTACATGCAAAGTATGATGATGATGATGATGATGATGATGATTACATTTGTATACCGCCCCACAGCTGAAGCTCTCTGGGCGGTTTACAACAATTAAAAACATTAATGACAAATATACAAATTTAAAAATACTTTAATTTTTTTTTTAAAAGTAGATGCTCTGCCACTGAGCTATGGCCTTGCCCCAGTACAGGAGTCAGTACAGGGAATGGCAGTGGGTGGGCAAGAGTGAAGTGAACGGCTTCAGAGGGTTTCCCTTCCATATGTACAGACCCATTGTGCTCATGGGCTCTGCAACCCCAAGGGGTAGGACTGTACCATATGCTTCTTAGGTTTTACCTCTGAGATTTTGCTGTTTTCTGATGAATTAACTCTGCACAAATACTTCATATTGTGGTGTCCACAGTGTGAGCAGTGGGGAGAGAAATTTGCTGATGAATTAATGCAGAGTCTACCATGTAAAAGATACAAATGCAACATTATGCTAGTCGTCAAGGGCAGCAGGTACCATAACTTTAGCATTTTAAAGACAGTCACAAAATATGAATCACCATCTTGCAATGGGAAATCATTCAAACATTCAGACACCCAAGGAATCATATTTTTTCTCCCGACATGTACACTGTCTTTATAGCTGGTCTTCAGCACTACTGGAGAAGCAAAAGTTGAAAGATAGAAGCACAAATTTCACGACACAGGTTGGACTGATGAGATCATCACTGACCTTGATTTCAGTGGATCAATACTGCACAAGACAGATCTCAGACCAAAGATAGAGGCCCATCCATTGGTGCTTGGTATATGCTACAACTTAATGACAGTTATGCATTTATCACATGGCTCATTTGACTAATGAGCAGGATTAAAGACCAGTCAAAAGCACTGTCTCTTACGATAATACCGTGGTTGTTAACACTTGGATGGTAAAGGCTAGGGGATTGTAGGAATGGACTGTTCATGTGGCAAACAGTGCAATTCTCTTTGATGCTCTGCTAGTGACATGTATTAGAACACTACATTGCTCAAGAATATTAAGGGTTGAATAATCCCCTGTTTTTTCCCTCTTTCTCCATTTTTTTCCTTTTCATTGCAAGGTTTGGAAATGTCGGATAATTCGCATTATCAGAAAATTGCTTACTTACTGAAACCAACTATTTTTAAAGTGTTTTATTTAAGGCAGATAATGAACAAGGTGAACTTGATGACAGACATTAAGTAATTTTAACCAATACCATTCAAAAGTTTATAATGTGAAATATTGGAAAATTACATGTAGAGTAATCTAAGTAATGAGATGTTAAAATTCCTTGGAACCTGGAAACTCTCCTATTCATCCTGTTCTTCTTTCTCTTTCAACTTCACCATGGGAGGCTCCACTGCTGACATCTTTATATATGAAGTTCTCATTTCAAAATGTCACTGAACCTTCAAATGAATACTTGCCTATGATCTTTGAATACAAAAACGCTTAAATCAAAGTTTCTATATTTTAGTGCACTCAGCCTTGCTAGGCAGTGAAGGAATTTTGGTATTTAGCTAAGGTCTCCTTTCAAGAGAAAATGAAAAGAATCTTCTGAAAGTGAATGCGATTGTTTAGCAATGCACAATGCTAAAAGAGGCTCTATTTCTCCACTGGAAATTCACAAAAAACACAGAGGAGGCGCAGGCAGTATAACACTCAAAAAACTCGAATCAAGGGAAGTGGAGAAACTATAAATTATTTTCTGGACAAAGCTGCTTCCTTAGGAAGAAGTTTGCTTTAGATTCCAAAAGATCTGACCACTTCCTACCAGGGCTGGTGTCTGCACCTGGCATCTTTGCAGGGTCTACTGCTGATGCCTGCCTTGGACTCTGTTCTGGCATTCTGATCACCTTCAGATGAGCAGATCTAGCCACCCCTTTTCCTCGCTCCTAACCTAACACTCCTCTGGGGCATCAGAGGGTAGCACTTTGTTTTTGGTTTTCTTTTTAGGTTGCAGTTTGCTTTGTTTTCCATTATATTTTTCATATTTTGTATTGTGTTGATTTTGTCTAAGTCTCCTTGTGTATTTTTTTGTAGAAAGGTGGGGTATAAATTCAATCATCATCATCATCAGTGGACATCGGTCCATGGGGTTTGCCCTGGCCAGCCCCCACCTGCGTGTCTGCTTACTTGCATCCAGTCAATGGGGCTCCAAGATCAACAGGGCAGTAGTCATGCTACATTTAGGCTTACAGGACACTGCCAGGGCCAATCTCATTTTGTCCTCAGCCATTTTTCCATGCATCCAGTCTAAGTGATGGCACTGCCTGCCATTGTCCTCCTCCTTAGTCTCAGGCCACATTCATGCCATACATTTATTCCACTATCATTCCATTTTGAACAGTCATGGCTTCCCCCCAAGAATCCTAGAAAGTGTAGTTTATGAAGGGTGATGAGAGCTGTTAGGAGACTCCTGTTCCTCTCACAGAGCTCCAGAGGCCAGAATTCTGGGAACTGGAGCTCTTGTGAGGAGAATAGTATGGAATAAATGTATAGTGTGAAGGTAGTCTTAGTGCATAATAATAATAATAATAATAATAATAATAATAAACCATAGCTCAGTGGTAGAGCATCAGCTTTGCACGCAGAATGCCTGTCTGAAACCTTGGAGATCCTCTGCCAATATTAACAATATTGAGCTAGACGAACCATTTCAAGTTCATCACATAGATCAACCAGGTAGGTCCCTGGTAGAAATGTTCTGAGGTGTTCCCACACTTGTAGAATTCCTTCCCCTGAAATGTTTGCTTGCTCAGACTCTTGTGGCCTTTGTCATTTTGTTTTTTTATTGTAAGCCACCTTGTGAAGTCTTGCTTTAAAAGGCTGGACAGAAGTAGATGAAATGAATAAATACCACAAAGGCTTCCACATGCTACAAGGCACCCCAATTGTGAAAGGATCATGTGTGGAATCTGCATGGGTGCAAACTGCCTTTGTAGACATTTATTTATTTATTTCCATGGTTTCTAAACCACCCTTCCTCAAGGAAACCCTAGGGCACCTTCAAATCAAATCAAATCAAATTTATTGTGTGGTCATGGACCCAATACAATTGATTTGACAGATAGTAAAAGCCATAGTTATAGAATACATAAAATGTTTCGAATGAAGCTCGTGAGGATTAAAACAACAACGTTAATTAGCTAAAAAGAGGGAGGGATCTTCATATGAATATGTTGAGCGGCAGAGATGAACTTAGCAACTGATAGAGTTGTTGGTTTATCAAGGCCAGCCAAGAGGTGTTGCAGTAATATGGTTTTAGGCCTGCTGGGGAGATTTTTTAAAATTGGATTTAAGTATTTAAAATGTTCAGCAGTGTAATATGGGCAGACAAAAAAGACATGGGACAAGGACTCGACGTCTGCATTCTTACAGGGGCATAAACGAAGTTCAGGAGGTGTGCCCTGGAAGCGGCCTACTAAAAGTGAGGAGAAGATGCAGTTAAATCGGGCCCTAGAAAAAACGTGGCGGAGTTTAGGTGTGGTCAGGTATTCCAGGTAAGGAGCGGGTTTGGGGAATGTGAAATTTAGGTCAAAGTAGAAAGGGGAACAGGGTTTGGCTGGACAGAAGTAGATTAAATGAATAAATACCACAAAGGCTTCCACATGCTACAAAGGCACCCCAATTGTAGAAGGATCATGTGTGGAATCTGCATGGGTGCAACTGTACCACATGCCTTTGTAGACATTTATTTATTTATTTATTTCCATGGTTTCTAAACCACCCTTCCTCAAGGAAACCCTAGGGCACCTTGCATATCTCTACAGTCAAGCATCAAACTACATAATATAAACCTTAAAATATAGAATTAAAAAGCAAGTAAAATTTATTCCATTTAAAACAGTTGAACCATCCATTATAGGACTCCCAAATAACAAAAAGCCAGACAGATCACTCTGCACATTAAAAAGATGTGTCTTCATGCTATATATCAGCAGAGTGCAGAAGACTGGTAGTTGAAAGAATAAATAAACTTAAGATTTATTACTACAAAGCGATAAACTCATGCATATAAAGTCATTGGTCATACTGACTGATGTGAGTTGGGGTCCTATAACATCTGGGGGGGGACCATACTGGATACCCCTGTCCTACATAATCTTCAGGCCCTGCTGCTGTTCCTCAATATTAGGACCTTGACATTGCTTCCTCAATGTCTGCCAGGCTGTTTGCTGGGGTGTCCACTTACCAAAAAAAAAAAAAGTGATAAAGGCACACAAATCTTCATAACATTTACATAGGCTAATTTATACATAGAAATTCAAATTTAGAAATGCTATCATTTAAATAGTAATACAGTGCCCCTCATTATGGTGGAGAAGACTGTGGCTAGGTGCCCAGTGTGTCAGCTAGGGATGGGGGACAAATTTGTTTCAGTTTGTATTTAAAGTTGATTCTATCAAATTTGCACTTTCAAAAACAATACTAGAACCGGAACACAGCTATCGTTCAAACTTCGCACTTATCCAAATTTTGCAGTGTAGTTTTCCCAACCAGTGTTTACAAACATGCACATATTAGAGGAAAGTATGCATAAAATGCATATATCCATGAAAATAACATACAAAAATGCATTATATCAGGAGAAACTACTTGCAAAAATGTGTATGTTAGTCAAAACTGCATACAAAATGTGTTTATTAGCAGAAATAAGCACTAAAATGCTGAAGGATTTTCATGAGGACTTAAAAAATGCAAATTGCTGCAGAAACGTAGAGAAGTGAATATGAGATCGGAAACTTGAGAACCAGAGAGAACCGAAATAGACAGAACTTTCCATCCATCATGTCAGCTCAGTCTGCTGTCCAGGTGTTAACTGTTGATGAGCATCTCCTGCTGCTCTCCCTTCTGATGATCCATTGAGAATGCCCAAGGATAAAGGATTTGACCATCCACAGGCTTCCCGAGGTCTTCTCTTGAATGAATGTGATAGGAGTGAGTCACAACACCTCTAGCAAGTGAATGAGAAACCACCATGCAGTGACGTTGTCGGGGCATTTCCAGATGGCCTGTTTGTGGACCAGTCATTCTGATTTGCGTGCACAAAGCTTACCCAGAGGTTAGACTATGTCTGGTCTTTATTGAGCATTTGTTCTGATTTATTTGCAGGAAGGTTGTACGACAATGAGCACTCATCCGGAATTCCTCTTCATTTGCTTTCCCAGCGGTTATAGGTCATTCATTCATTCATTCATTCTGTGCTTTTCAATGCATTTTCCCCTAACTGGAAAAAGTCCATTTTTTAAAAAGTGGATTTGTTGCACCAGGATAACAGAGCCCTTTAATCCACTGCTCAAACCTAAAATTTAGAAGGGCTGTAGCTCAGTAATAGAGCATCTGCCTTGCTTTCAGAAGGTCCAGGTTCAATCCCCAGCATCTCCAGGTAGGGCTGCCAGTCAGTGCAGACAGTACTGAGCTGAATGAGCAATTGTCTGACTCAATAAAAGGCTGTTTGCTGCGTTCCTGTGTAAAGTTCTGGTATGCGCTAGGGTTGGGATGCGCTGTCAATGTCAGTTCTCTTCATTTCTCATTTGTCCAATCTTAAATTCCGTTCACATTTCTGCAGCAATTTGCATTTTTTTTAAACAACCTCATGAAAGTTCTTCAGCATTTTATTGCAAACTTCTCCTGATAAATACACTATTGTATGCAATTTTGACCAAGGTACACAATTTTACAAGCTATTTCTCCTAATTTTATTTATTTATTTTACAAAATGTATATGCCAAATATATTTCCGAAGATTTCCAAAATACTAAGATTTCCAAAATATTCAAACTGTCACGATGACAGTTCAAAACAATGAAAAACGTATTTTAAAGAATTGAAACGGTTGTGTGTATGGATAGGCTTGCCTAAACAAAAAAGTTTTAAGCAGGCACTGAAAGGAATACAGCGAAGGCACCTGCTTGATGTCAGTAGGCAGGGAGTTCCAAGAGTAGGTGATGCCGCACTAAAGGAATGATTTCTTACAAGTGTGGAATGAGTATTATGTGGCACCTGTAACAGTGCCTATTCATAAGGCATGGTTTTGTGCTATTTTCACTAACATTTTTAATGTATTTTTGAAGCATTTTACAGAGTACCGGCACCTCTTTTTGGCTGCCCATAGCAACCATTACATGCTGGCACCCACACTTTTATCAAGGTATGGGTACCAGCAGAGCTTGGAAAAGTTACTTTTTTGAACTACAACTCCCATCAGCCCCAGCCAGCACCATGCTGGCTGGGGCTGCTGGGAGTTCTAGTTCAAAAAAGTAACTTTTCCAAGCTCTGGGTACCAGCACCTCATTTTTTATCCAAAAAGAGCAGTGACTAAAGGCAATTGAAGAGATAGAACATCATCCTCACCAGAAGCCACTAATAGGGTTAGTGGAAGCAGGGGACTTTCCACCCAGGACTTGCTATGGGTGTAGGAATGGGCAAATATGTCAGTTTTGGTTTCCCTTCATTTTTCCAGTCTTATATTCAGTTCTCCACATATCCACATCAGTTTGCAATTTTTTTTTTTAAAAAAAAGACCTCATAAAAATTCATCAGAATTTGAGTGCAAATTTCTCTTAACACACATTCGGCTGCAAAGCAGTTTCCTCTAACAAAATGTTTTTATATGCTATTTTCTCTAATATATGCATTTATATTACTGGGAGAAAGGGTGGGATATAAATCTAATAAATAAATAAATAAAATTTATATGAACACTTTACTCTTGCATATCCTTTTTTTGTACACATTTCCTGACTGGAGAACTGCACTGAAAAATCCAGAGACATGCAAATTTTGAAGGGTGACTGTGTTTCAGTTTTGCATACTGTTTTGCAAAGTGTGGATTCGGAAAGTTCACCTTTGAAGGCAAACTGATTCGAGTTTCTTCTCCGTCCCTAGGTGTTACTGTCAGCAAACTTGCCATCCAATAATTGTGTGCTTGCACATCATTGCCTAAAGTGCCCTCAGCCTGCACTACCACCTCCTGAAGGCTACCTTTAAGGAAAGCATTTCCCTTTGCCTTCAGTCATCTCTCAGTGGCAGCTGGTTGGTTCCACTAGCAAACTGTTTCACCAGCTGCCACAGACTTCATCCCCACCTCCAGAGTTTGATCCTTGCTTCTACTTGTTTTATCTGACAATATTCCTACCTTGCCTATCAGTGATTCATGCTGATGACCTATCTGGCATAGCTGCCTTTTACCTTCTCATCCCAGCCTTCTTCTTTAACCTCCGCTGATCCCAGCCCCCAATTCCATCATCATTTTCTTTGAGGAGTGGTCAGTGAGGAATAGGGACGGAAAGATTTGCCAATTTTGGTTCTCCCCGTTTTCCATTTTTCCAATCTGAAATTCAGTTCTTCGCATTTCTGCAACTATTTGCAATTTTTTTTTAAAAAAAATCCTCCAGCATTTTACTGCACATTTCTCCTAATAAACCCAGTTTAGACAGTTTTGACTAATGTACACAGTTTTGCAAGCCATTTCTTGTCATATAATGCCTTTTTGTATATTAGTTTCACTTACATATTTATTTTTATGCACACTTTCCCCTAACTTACGCATTTTTAAAACGTTATTTAATTCGTGAACTGCACTGCAAAATTTGAATGAGTGCACATTTTGAAGGATGGCCGTGTTTTGGTTCTCATAGTGTTTTGGAAAGTGGTTTGAGAGATTTGGCTTGAAATGGAAACCGAATCGAATTTCTTGTCCATCCCTAGTGAGGAGGGGTGCTCCCATGCAGCTGATCTCCTGGGATCAGAGTCTCTCTGCTTACTGGCTTGGAGGACAGCACTGTGGAGGCTCATTGTTAAGAGTGCCAGATTGGCTCTGCTGATGTCTCCGCCCTGCACCGACCTCCCCATGACCTAGCCCCCCTCTCTTGGTAAGCAGCAGCAACTGTTGTGCTGGGAGGCCACATGCAAGGTGGCACTCCTCCTCAATGACTGCTCCTGCTTCAGCCTGTTTTCTTTAAAAAGTGGAATTCCCTTCATCTGACCAATGGCCATTGTTAGTTCTCCCCCCCCCCCTGCACTGCATCTACACCACCTCTTCCACAACATGTCTCTTGTTCATTTTGTGATGCAATCAATTCAGTGGTTTGTTTGGATTTGGGGAGGAAGAAAATTCCACTCCTGGGACAAATTTACTGGAAAACAGGTTCCAGCTCATTTTCTGCCACTCCTTTTCTCTCCTTTGCTTCAAGGTGCAGCAACATTTCATACACATTTTCCTAGGCAATAAAAAGATATCTGCTTTTGTTTCCCATGTGCGTTAGGCTCTCATAGAATCTCCTGCATGCATGAAAGAGGGTTGCTGGATTGGTAACTTTCATTTTATGAAGACCACAAAGGATTGTTTGGCAAACAGTTTACTATATGGGGGTGTTTACTCTTGAGTTCTGGCCTAATTTGATATTGGTCAATTATGCTTCTGCCTCCGAAAGCCATAATGATACCCTGTAGATAAATGATTGTTTGCACATACTTTTTTTAAAAAAAAATACATTGCATATTCAGATTGCAGGAAGTAGTCCTTTCCAATGATAATTTGAGCAATCTCTATATACAGTTTGAAATCTTTATTGGGATCATCCTTTAGAAAAGTTGCAGCATAAGAGGGCTGCATTTTTAATTGTTATTATTACACTTAAAGTTTAAGTGCCACTCCTGGGACAAATTTACTGGAAAACATGGTTCCAACTCATTTTAAAGCCTGCTTTTATTATTGTTTATTATTATAATACCTTGACTGGGTTAATAGATTTTTTTTCTGTGTGCCAAGCCCCATAATCATAATGGGCTGTGATTTCTGCTGCTAATTTATTAACTAAAAAGATGAACTGTTCGGAAGAAGAGTTCATTTCTGTGCTATCTCTGCCGTAGTCCTTAGTGCATTGTGGATCTGCACTAAATTCCCTGTATTTCTGTTTTGCCGTGATTTAGTGAAGGAGCAAAGAAAGAGTGGGGCCATGGAAGGAGAGAAGGTTCTAGAAACTGTGAAAACCACAATCCAACATCTCTCAGTTGCTAAAGTATCAGCTTTGAGATAACCCTGTCACCACTGTGGAGAGGTGTGTGTATTACAGAGAGAAAGAGAGAGAGAATATCCATTGAAGGTAGAACAAAATAGTGCTATATTCTTGTTTTGGACTAGCATTGGGTGAGCCAAATACATGGTTGCACAAAGGCCAGCCAGATAGCGTTTAATGAGCACATATGAAGATCACATAAATAATTCAGATCACTCAAGAGGTGGTGACTTGAACAAGTCCCTTTTGGTTAAACTTATTTAAAGATAAGGTGAAGTTAAGTGAGTGATGGCACAGTTCCAGAGGCCACAGTCTGGAGGGAATATGGACTGTCTATGTTACATTGCCAGTGCGACTTGTGCACAATTATGTCAACGTACAGATCTTTTGCTCCTTCAGGGAGAAGAAAATGTCTGATCTCTTAGAGAAGTGATACAGGATGAGCATTTTGCAAAAAGGGCAGCTAACCTTTGCCCAATAAAGCTCTTTTATATTAAAACAAAACTGCCCATTAGCAAAGTACTCTTTGAGAATGAGAGAGAGAAGCTAGTATGATATTATTAAAGCATACTGGTGACAGCACAAGAGGTCTGCAAAACATTTGAGATGAATCAGAAAATACACCTTTTCTTTTGTGTTGGCACCTGTGTTCTCCTATGTGGCTATGTCAAATATCTGTCTTGTCTGTGTTCAGTAGTATAGATTCTCTTTTGCACTGAAATAAATAATGGTAAATAATATCCTACTTCCATGAGTGTAATTAATTCCTATCTTCCTACTTTCCAGCATCAACCCAAATACAGTTAACCAACAGCACTGGTAATTTCATTTGTGACACTGCCCTACAAGCCTGTAATATTTTTCACTGGAAAATTAAGAGGGGCCTTTATGGTGTGCATGAGAGGGAAAAAGAATTTCCTTTGCCTAGTAAGTAGAATAACACACACACAATAATGTGTGTATATTTTGTAGATTCCCATGTTTGCTGTTTGCCGTAGCACTGCAAAGAGACTGCTACAGTATGCCATCTCCCCCTGTAGCAAACAGGTAATTGTATCACCTTTCTGCCATAAAATTTACAGAGCAAAAAATGTCCTTTTTTTTTTACTATTTTTCTGAACATCTTTGATTTCAGGGTGGCCTTAATGTTCCAAATATTCCATCTCACTGGCTCTGCCACGCAAAGCCACGTCGAACAGTAACAAATAGATACTAAAAATGTGAGTGATAATCCTTGCTGCATTGAACTTTGAAATTTAACACTCATTTTATGTTTAATTAATTCTAAAAGGGGAGGACAGAGAGGAGTGTGCGGTGGGGGAGAGGGAGGGAGAACTTTTAAGGCTACCTTTGAACAGGCTGTTTGTTAAAAAAACAAGAGGAAGACATTTATGTTTTTTACTGTTGTTTTTCCAAATGTGATGTGACAAAGTGAAAAAGCTGCATGAAAGTGCAGTTCTTTGTATGATCGAAGTGCAATGCACCTACCAGTCTCACATCATCAAAGAAACAGACATGTATCTATAATTTATGCTTTGCTTAAAGCTTCCGCTGATCTGATGTGGCTTTTTCAGACAACACAGGCAGCCCTGGCAAAGCCTGTCAATCATCCAGGCTTGCTCAAATTGTAGACCATTAGTAAGAGAGACAGCAAAGTTTCTTTAATGACGCTTTTATATGTGGTGTGTTGGCAGTGAAACAGAGAAGAATTGACTTGATCAATGCATTAGTCTAATCATGGGGTTCCTGCTCTTAATTTCTTTTGTCGGTAATTTCCATACTCAAACAGCATTCAGGATACTTGTAAAGACACACTTAGAGCACTCCCTGATGTATGCAGTCACCTATAAAGCATGGCTTGGATACAGCACTGTAGGAAACATAGAATGGGGAGGGGTAGTCAGACTTCTTTTTGAACTCCTTGTCCTGGTGGGAGAATTATACTACCTTTGTTCAAAAATACAAATAAAAAAATAGAGCATTTCCATTTCTATATATCACACGCATGCACACACACAGTCTGCGTGAAAAACACAAGCAAGCAGGACACCTCTCTACAATGGTAGAAACAGAAATGTTTAAGTAATTGCAAGCCTTGCTCTAGTGTAGCGGTTACTGATCAGCTTACTTATTTGCATATCTAACACAACTGGCCAAGAACATGGGAAGACTCCTGCTGGATCCGGCCAAAAGCCTAGCCAGTTCAGCATTCCCGCAATGGCCAGCCAGATGCTTCTGGGAAACCCACAAACAAGATGGCTCCCTTCTCGTTCACTTGCATTCCTCTGTCCCTATTTTACCCATCTTGCCTTCCCTTTTCATAGAGCCAGAATGGGGGAACTTGCGGCCTTCCAGTTGTTGTTGGACTCCAACTCCCATCAGTCCTAGCCTGCATGGTGTGTGGTTGTTTAGAGCTTTAGCATGAGTGATCACCGTACATTAGGCCCAGAAATGAACTGGCAACCAATGCAGCGGTTTTAAAACAGGGCATATATGAGATCTAAAAGGAACCCCAGCCAGTAATTTGGCTGCTGCATTTTGGACCAGTTGAAGTTTCCAAGTCGTCCTCAATGACACCCTAAATAGAGCACATTGCAATGATCCAATCTGGAAGTTAGGATCTCCTTATCTATCTCTCCTTCCTTCTGAGAGCAGGGCTGGGAAACTTTTGGTCCTCCAGATATTCTTGGACTTCAGCTGCCATCAGCCAACATAGGCAATGGTCTGGGATGAAAGGAGTTGTACTTCAAGAACATCTGGACGGTCACAAGTTCCCCAGCTCTGCTCCAGAGCTATGTGCAAATGTTGCCTCAAAATTTTCCACCATTTCAACACATTTCTCCAGGAGGAGAAATTATCCAACAGTTTCTTGGGGATGGAATTCACCATTAGCAGTTGCAGTAGCACATCTTCTTTCTTTGTTCCTATGTTGTCATTTCTTTGAATGCTTCTACAAGTAGCAGCAAAGCAAGTGTGTTGCCAACCTGGACAGCATAACTCTAGAGTTTTCTGGGGTGGGGAAAATGTCGCTGTCATAGAGAAAAATGGTGGAGAATGTTCTGTGAAGATTCTGCAAAGTGGCATTCTTTTTCTTTAGGGAGGTGGTAGTGAGCAAAACCAAAAAATGAAATCTGAAAAACTATCTTGGAATCAGTGTATTTCAGCTCCACTCTGTTCTCCCACATAACTGTCTCCATTCTTTAAGAACACGAGAAGAACATGCAGGATCGGTCCGTAGGTCCATCTGGTCCAGTGGTCTGTTCTCTCCGTAGCTAACTGGATGCTCATGGGAAGCCCATAAGCAGGATAGGAGCACAACAGCATTTTTCTTCTCCCATTCCTCCTCCTCCTCTTCTTAGGAAATTTAAGAAGCACCATTTTTTGCTTCACCTTTTCCCTTCTCTTTTTCTGCTCCCTGCCTGTGAAACCTCTTTCCTCCATTCCTTCCCATTTGACAACCTCCCATTTCCCAAAGGAAGATCACTTATGGCCTCCTCCCTTTTGATACTGCTTCCTCATCCCTTATTATCTGCCTATATTGCTTTGCAAGCCATCAGATAAGCTTGTGCACAATGAATTTCACTTGTGTACACTGCATACCTTTTAAGTACAGCTAAAATAGATAAAGACACCACTAGTCAAGTAACTGCATATGGTTTAATCAGTTGATTAATTAGCCAATGTAAAGCAGTCAGTGCTGGGGCAGGGATGGAAAGACTTGGGTTCAGATCCTCACTCAGCTTTGAGGGGGTCATTCTTTCTCAGCCTCTCCTACCTTGTTGTGAGGATAAAAGGGGGAGTGGAACCCAAGTATATAAAAAACACAGTTGATGGACACCAACTTTTTTTCGTTTTACTACTTTTATATCCTGCCTTTGTTCCAAAGTGTGTGTGTGTGTGTGTGTGTGTGTGTAAGATAACAATTTTTTATTTAAAATATGGTGGCTGATGGGAGCAACTTTTTAATTGATCCAAGTATTTTTAATTGATCTTTCAACTTACCATCCAATCCTATGAATGTTTACTCAGAAGTAAGTACCATTCTATTTAATGGGCCTTACTCTCAGGTAAGTGTGTAAAGGGTTGCAGCCTTTGGCTGCAGTCCTATATATGCTTACCTAGGGGTAATTTACCATTGAACTTAATGGAGGCTTATT